>NW_019943160.1:120100-137721 GCF_002910315.2 Salvelinus sp. IW2-2015
ATGGTTATTGTCTCTCCCTCATGTATGCTCCCCTCCTCTCCCTCGTGGGTATTGTCTCCCCCTCTTCTCTCGTCCGTATGTCCTCCACCCCTCCGCTCTCGATTTGTCTCCCTCTCCCTCTGGTATTGTCTCCACCCCCCTCGTGATGTCTCTCCCTCATGGTATTGTCTCCCCCTCTCCCTCATGGTATTTGTCTCTCCCCTCATGGTATTGTTCCCCCTCTCCTCATATGTCTCTCCCTCATGGTATTGTCTCTCCCTCGTCGTATTGTCTCCCCCCTCCCTCAGTCTCTCCCTCGTGGTATTGTCTCCCCCTCTCCCTCATGGTATTGTCTCTCCCTCATGGTATTGTCTCTCCCTCGTGGTATTGTCTCCCCGCTTCCTCCATGGATTGTCTCTCCCTCATGTATGTCTCTCCCTCGTGGTATTCTCCCCCTCTCCCTCATCGTATTTCTCTCGCCTCATGGATTGTCTCTCCCTGCGTGCTATTGTCTCCCCCTCTCCCACAATGTATTGTCTCCCCCTCTCCCACATGTATTGTCTCCCCCTCTCCCTCTGGTTTTGCTCTACCAGCTGTCGCGAGGGAGCAGAGGGCTCTTCCCTGGCCTTTGTGTCGTCACGCGGCTCCTCCCTTTCTTCCCCCATTGTCGTATCCTCCCCGGCCCCCAAGCAGGGGCCGCCAGCGTCCCGATCCGGCCCTGGCCCGCACCTCGCCCCTGGGGCAACAGGGGCCCGAACCCCCACCCCCACTCATCAACAGCCTCAACTGCAGGGCAAAGCGCACCAGGGATGGTATTCCTGTGAATAGGTCCCGAAATATCCTGGTTTTCCAGGAATCTCGGTCGGAGTGATTCCTGATTCACGGAATCAGGAGGGAAGTAAGCAGAGGGAATCATCCGACGTGGAATATTGGGGAACGTTGAGTGAAATTACAACCCTACTTCTACTACTTGATTGAAAACTGTATGTAACTCAACCCAGGATTTGTGTGAGAGGTGTTACAGCCAGTATAGCTAATGCCATTGTTTGTTCTATGCTGAGGGAACTGTCTGTGTGTCCTGCGTGACCAGCTCTGCTCTCTCTGATTCCAAGCCTCCTGCTCTCTCTCTCTCCTATCTAGTTGTCCTGCGTGACCAGCTCTGCTCTCTCTCTCTGTGACCTGTCTTTCTAAACACTGTTTCTCTCCGTCTGTCTTTCTTTCTCCTGTTCTCTCGTTTGTGTACACCACCCCCTTTTATTTGATTTGTACACTCTCACAAATTCAATCATCTAATCCTTCTCCTTCCTCACATCCCCCGCTCTCTGGCTCTGCCTCCTCCTCTCCATCCTTAACATGAGGACAGTTCCCTTAACCGATCACAGCTCAGCTTCCATTGACCACCTTTTGCTCCTTTTTAAAGGAAGGACTGTGGTTTTTAGCCTGTTAGCTAGCCTATGGCTGCATCCCAATTCTCCACCCTTCTCTTGAAGTGTGTACTTGCACACTTCCCGTCATGGATTTAACAATGGTGGAAACTCCACCCCCCCCTACCCCACCCGATGTTTACATCATTGTTAAATTCATGACAGGAAGTGTGCAAGTACACACTTAGTCAGAAGGGTTGACGATCAGGATGCAACCTACCGATCTGTCTGTCATGGCCAGGGAGTTTAGTATTATTTCAATGATTAATTTACTACGAAACAGAAGGGATATGACTCCCTATGTCTGTTAGAACTTGTTCAACCTTTCCTAGTTGTGCTGGTCGTCCCGTTGAGGGAGTTATGATGCTGCCTGTAACTTTTGCCTGCCGTTTTCTAGAAGAAGCTATTAAAACTTATCTCCCAACAAAATTAGAAAAGTGAGATTGATTTCTGTTCACCTGGTCCGCCATTTTAGAGCTTGTATTTCACTAATAGGTTGACCTTTAACCTACAATACTCTCATTAACAGTGTTACGAAGCCACTAAAATAATATGAACACTTTTGTCYTCATATTCATTATACAGCAGAATTTATTTATTAATTACAATTTTTCTCACAATAGTCATTTTTTATATAAAACTTGACTTTTCACATTGTCATGAAAATATGTGGCCAATAAGAAACATGACCTATAATTTGATATTGACCAGAACATGGTTTTCCATCAGGCACTACTACTTCCCCTAACTCCTCCTCCATGACTCTAAGCATCTATTTTGGCATCACATGGTTATTGACCTTTTGTTATTGTTTGTATAATTTGTCAAGCATTCACTTATACATTTGTTTAGCTAATTATGTTTTCATTTTGTTATGTTGAATTCTGTTGCTTTTTCCTTTCAAACACAATTCTTCTCTTTGTCTTTTTCCTTGGCCCTATTTTACTACCCTGTTTCTGTCTCACTCCCTACCTCATTTCTCCCACATCATTCTCTGTGCCCTGTTCTCTCCTGTCCCCTTGTCTTTTTTTCTTTACATTCCCTTGCTCTTCCTATCCTCTCTACCTTCCCTGCTCCATCGCCGTGGTAGCCAACAGGGCCTGGTTGCCAGGGACAACCTCTACAGCCGCCACGTCAACACCCGGGGATTTGGGCTGTTGTTGGCGCCACAGCCGAACACCTTCAAACTGCCAGGTAACCAGATTTGATTGGCTACGGGACGTGTGTAGTACACCGTAATAACACACCATTAAGAACTACGGTTGTATCTCAAAAGGCACCCTATTCCCGATATAGCACACTACTTTTGACCAGAGCCCTAGGGACCCTGGTTAAAAGTAGTGCACTACATAGGGAACAGGGTGCCATTTGGGACAAACTACATTACCCAGCATGCCCATGGGTGTACTGTGTGGTCCATTCTGACCTCTGACCTGTTAGTGTTGTGTTTCTCCTCAGGTTTGAGACCAGTGTTGAGAGACAGAGAGACTGACATAGGAGGACAGAGAGAGCCACCGAGACACAGAGACAGGTTTGACATCCAAGGAGTCCTGACTCACCCTCACATAGAAACACTGTTGGAAGGTTGTACATCTCACAAACTGTACATCATAAATGTATGTAGTGGATTGGAAAGGCATTGAATAGTGGGCGGATACAGATGAAAGCGTGACGTATAAACCTGAATTACAGAAGACCTGTGTTTGACAATTACCTTTTCTTTGTTCTCCCTCTCCGGCACACAAATGATTCATCTTCCTTCTTTACTCTCTCCGTTTCTCTATCGCCTCCATCATGGCTCTTCTTCTCTCTTCATCCCTCCGTCTCAACCTGTCCAGGTCCCTGCCTGTATACAGTGAGCTCCCAGAAGTATTGGGACAAATGACACATTTGTTGTTTTGGCTCTGTACTTCTGCACTTTGATTTGAAATGATATAATGACTGTGAGGTTAAAGTTCAGACTGTCAGCTTCAATTTTATAGTATTTTCATCCATATCAGGTGAAATGTTTAGAAATTACAGCACTTTTTGAACAAAGTCCCCCCCTATTTTAGGGGACCAAAAGTATTGGGACAAATTCAGTTGTCTATTAATGTACAAAGTCAGTGTCCCAATCATTTTGGACCTCACCGTGTCTCTCCCACCTCCGCCCCTATCCAGGAAGGAGCCGCTCCGAGCCCAGACCACCATGATGACCACCAGAGAACCAGACAGACAGGCCGAGACGGAGACCAGGCTGCTGGAGAAGGGGCTCCGGATGGGGGTAGGGGGAGAGCCCTGGCCAGGGAGGGGTGGAGGAGAAGGAGGTGGGCCTCTGGAGGTGGCTGAGAGGGACAGAGGTAGAGGAGGAAGGTCCTGGGGAGGAGGACCCCTGGAGGTGGCTGAGAGGAACATGGGGACAGGAGGGTGGTCGTGGACGCTGGGAAAGAGCTGCTGTAACACAGCCCAGTGGGCCAGGCAGGAGTATAGAAACACCAGACCCTGGTGACGCAACATGGACAGACGGACAAACAGACGGATGATTAGGGATCAAGAGAAACTGGGGGAGAAAAGAGATGAGAGAAGAAAGCCACAGATGAAGAGAATAGAGAGATAAAAGAGAAGAAAGCCAATCCTCCTCCACTTCCCTTCATCCCTCTTTCCTGATCACTAATTAGTGGTTGTATGTTTATAACAAGACAGAATGAGTGAGGGGTTTGGTTGGAACGCAACAATAGTCAGCCAGATGTCTCTTATCACTGAGTGTTTGGATCTGTCCCAAATGGCACCCTATTCCCTATTTAGTGCACTACTTTAGACCAGAGCCCAGGTCATAGGGTGCCATTTGGGATGGACATAGACAGTGTGAGAGTGTAACATGATGGGTTACAGCACAATGTTCAGAATGTAGCAGTGAATGGTGAAGCTTTACAGACCTCCTAAATCTACAAAGGAGCCATGCTTGAAATTCCATTAGACTTGAGTTTACCAGACATATTTTATGCCACTTTAATTCATTTTGTTTTAACTATTTCATTCAAATGTATTTTTTATTTATTTTTTAATCTGAAGAGAAAGTATTATGCTATGAATGTCAATGTTTTTTTTCTATAAATAAATTGGCTACACAGACGATCACAGAAACGGACTTGTCCCTAATGTTGTTGGAATAGCATTCTGAGTTAGGTCTGTGTTATGTATTATGAATCACAATCAATGAACTGTTCAATCAAATCCCCGTCACAATAATAGTCTGTTGAACCAGCTGCAGCGCTCTCTACTGGCTGGGTCCAGTACTACCACTAAACCTCAGGCATGTCAGTACAAAACAGGGTTGTGTTCATTCGGCACAAAATGAAAGAACATTTTGAAAAACAGGGAGGAACTACTTGGATTTATCCAATAAGAAATGGCSATTTTTGTTTTGTTTGAAAACSTTTTGCTACAGTGTGCCCTAATGGCAGTAAACAGATTTCTATCATCACCAAAACATTGGTGCTCTGATGACATGTTAAACATGGAACTAGTCAGTTCCTCGGTCAAGACAGGAACTCCTTGGAGATCTTTCATTGCTTCATCACTCCCAAATTACCAAATTGGAATTGCACGGCCCAAATAAAGTTCCCTTTTCTCGGGTTTGGAATGGCACGGCCCAATTAAAGTTCCCTTTCCTCGGCTTTGGAATGGCACGGCCCAATTAAAGTTCCCTTTCCTCGGCTTTGGAAAGGCACGGCCCAATTAAAGTTCCCTTTCCTCGGCTTTGGAATTGCACTGCCCAATTAAAGTTCCCTTTCCTCGGCTTTGGAATTGCACGGCCCAATTNTGGAATTGCACGGCCCAATTAAAGTTCCCTTTCCTCGGCTTTGGAATTGCACTGCCCAATTAAAGTTCCCTTTCCTCGGCTTTGGAATTGCACGGTCCAATTAAAGTTCCCTTTCCTCGGCTTTGGAATTGCACTGCCCAATTAAAGTTCCCTTTCCCCGGCTTTGGAAGTAGTTCACTAGGTTATAAAGGCGTTATTTAAAGGCTCTATTTCATCCGGAAAGCTGAAGCATTACAGATTTCACTATATACATTAAGGTCATTTCCAATTGAGTTGACATATGCAGCATTTACCGTGAATGTAGTCTCCGCTAAAACAGGAATATTGCCGTTGAAATTTCAATCATGCTGTAAAGCTGAACTTTGGCAACGTGGATTGAAGAGCCCTTACCAGCCGTTTACACTATACAAGCAGCACTCTCCTAGCCACGCTAGCCTCGTCCTCGCAAGCTAGTAGTGCTACGTATCAACAGTCCCGCCCTGTTCACCTCCCTCACCCATTCTCGCATCGCTCAATGTTCCCCCTGCCCACACTGCTTCTCTCTCTTTCCTTCCATTGAAAGTGAATGGCTTTCTGATGTTTCTCCTCGCGATGCCGCTTTCCAGTGTAAACGGGGAAGGGTACCAAAAAATGTCTGCAACATTGAATGTCCCCAAGAACAAAGTGACCGCCATCATTCTTAAATGGAAGAAGTTTGGAACCACCAATACTCTTCTTAGAGCTGGCCCAGCCAAACTGAAAAATCTGGGGTGAAGGGCATTGATCAGGGAGGTGACCAAGATCCTGATGGTGACTCTTGACAGAGCTCCAGTTTCTCTGGAGAGAACCTTTCAGAAGGACAACCATCTCTGCAGCACTCCACCAATCAGGCATTTACGGTAGAGTGGCCAGACAGAAGCCACTTTTCAGTAAAAGGCACTTGACAGCCCTCTTGGAGTTTGCCAACAGGCACCTAAAGGACTCTCAGAGAAACAATATTCTCTGGTCTGATGAAACCAAGATTAAACTCTTTGGCCTGAATGCCAAACGTCACATCTGGATGTAAACTGGCACCATCCCTACGGTGAAGCATGGTGGTGGCAGCATCATGCTGTGGGGATGTTTTTTAGTGGCAGGGACTGGGAGATAAGTCAGGATAGAGTGAAAGATGAACAGAGCAAAGTACAGAGAAATCCTTGACGAAAACCTAATCCGAAGCGCTCATGACCTCAGACTTGGTTGAAGGTTCACCTTCCAATAGGACAATGACCCTAAGCACATGGCCAAGACAACGCAGGAGTGGCTTTGGGACAAGTCTCTGAATGTCCTTAAGTGGTCCAGCCAGAGACCGGACTTGAAGCTGATTGAACATCTCTGGAGAGACCTGAAAACAGCTGTGCTGCGACGCTCCCCATCCAACCTGACAGAGCTTGAGAGCCTGTTTTTGCTTRGTCATTATGGGGTATTGTGTGTAGACTGATGAGGGGAAAAGAAAACAATTTAATAAATGTTAGAATAAGGCTGTAACGTAACAAAATGTGGAAAAAGCAGCACTCTATCATTCTCCTTCTTGGTCAAATAGCCCTACCACAGCCTGGAGGTGTATTGGGTCATTGTCCTTTTGAAAAACAAACGATAGTCCCACTAAGCCCAAACCAGATGGGATGGCGTATCGCTGCAGAATGCTGTGGTAGTCATGCTGGTTAAGTGTGCCTTGAATTCTAAATAAATCACTGACAGTGTCACCAGCAAAGCACCATCACACCACCTCCTCCATGCTTCACGGTGGGAACCACACATGTGGAGATCATCCGTTCACCAACTCTGTGTGTCACACAGACACGGCGGTTGGATCAAAAATCACCAATTTGGACTCATCAGACCAAAGGACATATTTCTACTGGTCTAATGTCCATTCCTTGTGTTTCTTTGTCCAAGCAAGTCTCTTCTTATTATGTGTGTCCTTTAGAACTGGTTTCTTAGCAGCAGTTCGACCATGAAGGCCTGATTCACGCAGTCTCCTCTGAACTGTTGATTTTGAGATGTGTCTGTTACTTGAACTCTGTAAAACATTTATTTGGGATGCAATCTGAGGCTGGAAACTCTAATGAACTTATCCTCTGCAGCAGAGGTAACTCTGGGTCCTTTCCTGTGGCGGTCCTCATGAGAATCAGTTTCATCATAGCGCTTGATGGTTTTTGTGACTGCACTTGAAGAAACATTCAAAGTTCTTGAAATGTTCCGTATTGACAGACCTTCATGTCTTAAAGTAATGATGGACTGTAGTTTCTCTTTGCTTATTTGAGTTGTTCTTGCCATAATATGGACTTGGTCTTTTACCAAATAGGGCTATATTCTGTATACCACCCCTACCTTGTCACAACACAACTGATTGGCTCAAACGCATTAAGGAACAAATTACACAAATTAAACTTTTAAGAATGCCTTAATTTTGCTGGACCCCAGGGGATCCATAAATAAACAAACAAGGCACACCTGTTCATTGAAATGCATTCCAGGTGACTACCTCATGAAGCTGGTTGAGGAGAATGCCAAAGCTGTTTTTTTTCCACAATGTAGAAAATAGTAAAAGAAAGAAAGAAAACCCTGGAATGAGTAGGTGTCCAAAATTTGACTGGTAACTGTATGTGGGAGTGGTTGACAGAATTATGGCTATTACTAATTCATGTAAGAAGAGGGGATAGACATACACTGATGGGACAAACATTAAGAAGCACCTTCCTGCATATTGCGTTGTCTTGCCCTTTCATCCCGTTGAATGGCACACACATACACAAACCATGTCTCAATTGTCTCAAGCCTTAAAATCCTTCTTTAACCTGTCTCCTTCCCTTCATCTACACTGATTGAAGTGATTTAACAAGTGACGTCAATAAGGGATCATAGACCGACTAGGGAATCCAGGAGAAAGCTATGTCATGGAAAGAGCAGGTGTTTTAATGTTTTATACAATCAGTGTGTGTCACAACATGTATCATTGAACCAAGACAGAAAAGTGCAACAGACTGCTCACGATGACTGTATCATTAACCAGCCAGACAGAAAGACAAAACACAGACTGCTTCACGAATCACCAATCCGAAACTGATCTCCAAGGCTTTCTTGCTTGTTCTTTGTTTCTTCCTGTTTAGGAGTCGTGGTCCATGATGATGTGGTAAAGCACGTCTCGTCCATCTGGCTCTTTCCCCGTTGTATGACACGTAACACGTACTGTACAACGACAGGCTTGGTATCCGGCAACACCTCGACAAGCTAAAGGGGGGGGGGGGGGGGTCACACCATAGAAGTATAATCTATAGAAAGGGCTTAGTAACCTCCGATCCCATTATGCCATCATTGACTTGAATGAGAAGGTCCATTCTAAAGATTCTATTTCTAATGGGTCACACAGCCTTGGTTAGAACACAGCGTGTTAAGTTATTGCTCACTGAACAACCGCACCACACTTAATGTCCAAGGACTACTGCCATATGTACAAAAATCTAGATGCATTTTTCTTTAAAATAGTCTGACAACCAACATTTAACATGATGTTCAGTACAAACAAATGATACACTTGAAATAAATCATATATCCTTTGTTTTTATCTGTTGGWTTCTCTTCAGATTTCTGTTTAAAATATCTACAATGTAGCATCAAGTGTAAAGGGTTTCTCTCTATCTCTCTTGGTGTCCCGCAATTAAATGGAGTCTGTTGTCATACACTGTAGTCATATAAGAACAGCATCAAACCAACACTGATTTTGTTTGCCAAGGCCTGATGGGGCATTCCCTACTTGGGTACAAAGTTACTGTGAGATGGCCTACTTGGAAGCAATACAGCTTTTGAATGATCGTGTGCCAAATTATTTACGATCTAGCAACAAATGATCTGTCTTGATGTGTTAATGAAACCACCCATCTGAGGGATGTCTATTGAAGGGAATTGCTTTTTCAGAAAGAGTTCCTAGAGGCAATCTTTAAAAAGGTTACTTCCTTGATTGGGCCACCCTCAAGAACCCCAGTGTGACCTGGGTTTCACTTCCACTCCAAACCTTTGGAAAGTATTCACACCTCGACTTTTTACACATTTTGTTGTGTTACAACCTGAAATTTTCTAAATGATAAAATTAAGATTTTTTTTTTGGGGGGGGGGGTCACTGGCCTTGACAAAATACCCCATAATGTCAAAGTGGAATTATGTTTTTACAAATGAATTACACATGAAAAGCTGAAATGTCTTGAGTCAATAAGTATTCAACCCCTTTGTTATGGCAACGCCTAAATAAGTTCAGGAGTAAAAATGTGCTTAACAAGTTACATAAGTTGCATGGACTCACTCTGTGTACAATAATATTGTTTAACATGATTTTTTTAAATGACTACCTCATCTCTGTACCCCACACATACACATAATTGTAAGGTCCCTCTGTCGAGCAGTAAATTTTCAAACAGAGATTCAATCACAAACACCAGGGAGGTTTTCAATGCCTCACAAACGGCACATATTGGTAAATGGGTAAAAAAAATGAAAAATTAATCTCTGACATRGAATATCCGTTTGAGCATGGTGGTTATTAAATGACACTTTGGATGGTGTATCAATACACCCAGTCACTACAAAGATACAGGTGTCCTTCCTAACTCAGTTAATGGACAGGAAGGAAACCACTCACGGATTTCACCATGAGGACAATGGTGACTTTAAAAACAGTTACAGAGTTGAATGGCTGTGATAGGAGAAAACTGAGGATGAATCAACAACATTGTTGTTACTCCACAATACTAACCTAATTGACAGAATAAAATAACTTTTTGTCCTGAATACAAAGTGGTTGCTGCATCATGTTATGTGTATGCTTGTAATCATTAAGGATTGTGGAGTTTTTCCATGATAAAAAAGAAACAGGATTTTGTCTGTGCTTAGCTCGATCCCAGGAGAAAACCTTGTTCAGTCTGCTTTCCACTAGGAGATGAATTCACCTTTCAGCAGGACAATAACCTAAAACACAAGGCAAAATCTACACTGGAGTTGCTTACCAAGAAGACAGTGAATGTTCCCGAGTGGCTGAGTTACAGTTTCGAATTAAATATACTTGAAAATCTACGGCAAGACCTAAAAATGGTTGTCAACAACCAATTTGACAGAGCTTGAAGAATTTGTGAAAAGAATAAATGGGCAAATGTTACACAATCCAGGTGTGGAAAACTATTAGAGACTTACCCAGAGAGGTACCAAAGGTGCTTCTACAAAGTATTGACTCAGGGGTGTGAATACTTATGTAAATAAGATGTGTAAAAAAAATCTACATGTTTTTACTTTGTCATTATGGGATATTGTGTGTACATGGGTTAGAAAATATCATTTAATACATTTTCCATTCAGGCTGTAACAACAAAATGTTGAATAAGTCAAGGGGTATGAATACTTTCTGAAGGCACTGTAGATTAACTCAAAGTTCTTTAACTAGGTCTCCGTATTGCCCGGGCTGTTTTTCCTTTCTGTCAGCGCTGGCACCATTCCGTACGTGCTCATTGTACCGTAGGGGGACCTATCGAGTTAAAAAGAGGATGTTTAATGATTACAAACAACGAAATCTGCATAGTTTCACGCCACCTCGGGTTGCACCCTCTAAGTCATGGAAAAAACAGACCCCTGTCTCGTAACCTCCGTTTATCGCTTTGGCAAGCTCCTTCCATTCAAACCCCATGGCTTTCCCTGCTTTTACCTCCCTAAGCCCTTTCACCCCCCAAGCAGAAAAAAACCTGGGTCATGTTCATTAGGCATCGAATTAAGAAAAAACCTGACTGAAACAGGGAGGGACTATCTGGATTTGTCCAATAAGAAACACTCATTTTTGTTTTCCGTTGCATTTTTTTTTAAAGTGTTTCTGTTCCATGCCCTAATGAACACAAGCCTGTTCGTCTACTGGAATGACTAAACCCCTTAAACCCTCTTTAACTCTGCATTGTAACTGTATCTCCTGCAACTATCCCCACCACTGCTCCATATCTACAAAAGTGTGCACTTCGGGAGAAAGGATGAAGAGCGGAGAATAGGGATGCAGCCATAGGGATGCAGCTTTAGGTAACAGGGATACAGCTTTAGGGAATAGGGTGCAGCCATAGGGATGCAGCTTTAGGGAATAGGGTGCAACCATAGGGATGCAGCTTTAGGGAATAGGGTGCAGCCATAGGGATGCAGCTTTAGGGAATAGGGAAGCAGCTTTAGGGATGCAGCTTTAGGTCTCCAATCATTTTGTATTGTGGATGTTCAGAGATTGAGACAAAATATGCTGTAGCGTTTAACGTGAAATGCAGTCTCCGCGAACGCGGGAACATTGCCTTTAAAATGTTCTGATTGCGCTATAGTGCTGAACTTTGGCGATATGGATTGAATGGAGCCCTTAGTGTCTAGTCAGCCTGGCCCAGCAGGGTGAGGTAGATGGTGGACTGGAGGAAGCGAGGGTAGCAGTCTGTATCCAGGAGGGAGTAGATACGTTTCTGGGCGTGGGACAGGGAGGTGTGTGATGGAGCCTGTAGGAGCTGTGTGGTTAGATCTCTGGTCTTACTGTCCAAGTTCACCTGAGAAGAGAGAAAAGAGAGCGAGAGAAAAGAGAGCGAGAGAAAAGAGAGAGAAAAGAGAGCGAGAGAGAAAAGAGAGCGAGAGAAAAGAGAGAGAAAAGAGCGAGAGAGAGAAAAGAGCGAGAGAGAAAAGAGAGAGAGAGAGAGAGAGAGAGAGAAGTGACAGAAAAGAGAGAGAGAAAAGAGAGGAGAGAAAAGAGCGAGAGAGAATGAACTGGTTCTAGATCACTGATTAATAAACACACTTCCATGCAGGTTGTAGTAGACAGGAAAGATAACCATGGCAACATAATACTGGTAGATGGATGGAGACACTGACAGATAGAGAGGCCAGCCGGACCACAGATAGACAGACAGACAGGCAGGGAGAACCACAGACAGAAACAGGCCCGCCCGCCAGCCAGCCCGGTCAATGTATAGACAGAGTCTGTATACCTCTCGCGGTGCCCCCGCCTCGATATAGGTGACAGTGATCTCCTTGGCCCGTCTATGCAGGCTGAAGTTATTGGAGGAGTTTCTGTACTGCTCACAGGCCAGATAGAACTGCAGATTCTCCTCACTGAACTCTGAGCGCAGGAATGCTCCAAACACAGACACACCCGCTGGAGAGGAGGGGAGGGGGGGATGAAGAAGAGAGAGAGAGAGGGGGGGAGGAGTATTAGGGTTTATGAAAGTACACCACATTTAGGACGTCACTAGAGAGGAAGAGGAGACAGATGGGATGTTCACACACTGGCCAATACGCTGACATGCAAACACACACGTACACACACTTGGCCAATACAGTGACATGCAAACACACATGTACACACCACTGGCCAATACAGTGACATGCAAACACACACGTACACACACACACTTGGCCAATACAGTGACATGCAAACACACATATACACACCACTGGCCAATACACTGACATGCAAACACACACGTACACACACTTGGCCAATACAGTGACATGCAAACACACATGTACACACACACTGGCCAATACGCTGACATGCAAACACACACGTACACACACTTAGAAACATTTACATAGATACAGCACAACACTTAAATATGCACACTGTAAAAGTCCTAAAATCAAATCGTAGGATTTTTTTCACTACATTTCATTATTGCCATCTAAAGTCAGTCAGACATACAACCCCTCCATACTGCCTCTCTCCCTCCCCCCCACTTCTTTCTCTCTCCCCCCTACTTATTCTCTCTCCCACCCTTACTTCTTTCTCTCTCCCTCCCTCCCCCTACTTCCTCCCTCCCTCCCCCCAATTCCTCTCTCTCCCCCTACTTATTCTCTCTCCACCTTACCCTCCCTCCCTCCCCCCACTTCTCTCTCTCCCTCTCCCTCCCCTACTTCTTTCCATCCCCCCATTTACTCTCTTCCCTCCCTCCCTCCCCCTACTTCTCTCTCCCCCCTCCCCCTACTTCTTTCTGTCTTTCCCTCCCCTCCTACTTCTCTCCCTCCCTCCCCCCACTTATTTCCCTCCCTCCCCTACTCTTTCTGTCTTTCCCTCCCAACCCCCACTTATTCCCCTCCCCCTACTTCCTCTCTCCCCCTACTTCTCTCCCCCCCTACTACTTCTCTCTCCCCCTACTTCTCTCCCCCCCTCCTACTTCTCTCCCTCCCTCCCCCCACTTATTTCCCTCCCTCCCCCTACTTCTTTCTGTCTTGCCCTCCCAACCCCCACTTATTCCCCTCCCCCTACTTCTCTCTCCCCCTACTTCTCTCCCCCCTACTACTTCTCTCTCCCCCTACTTCTCTCCCCCCTCCTACTTCTCTCTCTCCCTCCCCTACTCTCTTCCTTCCCCTCCCCTCTTCTCCTCTCTTTCAATTCAATTCCAATTCCAATTCAAGGGCTTTATTGGGGCATGGGAAACATGTGTGTTAACATTGCCAAAGCAAGTGAGTAGATAATATACAAAAGCAAATAAACAATAAAAATGAACAGTAAACATTACACATACAGAAGTTTCAAAACAAAATAAGACATTACAAATGTTCAATTATATATATGCAGTGTGTAACAATGTACAAATGTTTAAAGACACAAGTTAAACATAAATAAACATAAATATGGGTTGTATTTACAATGGTGTTTGTTCTTCACTGGTTGCCCTTTTCTGTGGCAACAGGTCACAAATCTTGCTGCTGTGATGCACACTGTGAATTTCACCCAGTAGATATGGAGTTTATCAAAATTGGATTTGTTTCGAATTCTTTGTGGATCTGTGTAATTGAGGAAATATGTCTCTCTAATAATTCATACATTGGCAGGAGGTTAGGAAGTTGCAGCTCAGTTTCCACCTCATTTTGTGGGCAGTGAGCACATAGCCTGTCTTCTCTTGAGAGCCATGTCTGCCTACGGCGGCCTTTCTCAATAGCAAGCTTTGCTCACTGAGTCTGTACATAGTCAAGCTTCCTAGTTTGGGTCAGTCCATGGTTAGGATTCTCCACTGTATACTCTCTGTTTAGGCCAAATAGCATTCTAGTTTGCTCTTCTTTTTTGTTAATTCTTATCCAATGTGTCAAGTAATTATCTTTTTGTTTTTCTCATGATTTGGTTGGGTTTAATTGTGCTGTTGTCCTGGCTCTGTGGGGTGTGTTTGTGAAACAGAGCCCTAGGACCAGCTTGCTTAGGGGACTCTTCTCCAGGTTCATCTTCTCTGCTAGGGGATGGCTTGGTTATGGAAGGTTTGGGAATCGCTTCCTTTAGGTGGTTGTAGAATTTAACGGCTCTTTTCTGGATTTTGATAATTAGTGGTATCGGCCTAATTCTGTCTGCATGCATTCATTTGTGTTCTACGTTGTACACGGAGGAATTTTTGCAGAATCTTGCATGCAGAGTCTCAATTTGGTGTTTGTCCCTTTTGTGAAATCTTGGTTGGTGAGCGGACCCCAGACCTCACAACCATAAAGGGCAATGGGCTCTATGACTGATTCAAGTATTTTTAGCCAGATCCTAATTGGTATGTTGAAATTATTGTTCCTTTTGATGGCATAGAATGCCCTTCTTGCCTTGTCTCTCAGATCGTTCACCAGCTCTGTGGAAGCTACCTGTGGTGCTGATGTTTAGGCCGAGGTATGTATAGTTTTTGTTGCTCTAGGGCAACGGTGTCTAGATGAATTTGTGTCCTGGCGACTGGACCTTTTTTGGAACACCCTATTTTGGTCTTACTGAGATTTACTGTCAGGGCCCAGGTCTGACAGAATCTGTGCAGAAGATCTAGGTGCTGCTGTAGGCCCTCCTTGGTTGGTGACAGAAGCACCAGATCATCAGCAAACAGTAGACATTTGACTTCGGATTCTAGTAGGGTGAGACCGGGTGCTGCAGACTGTTCTAGTGCCCGCGCCAATTCGTTGATATATATGTTGAAGAGGGTGGGGCTTAAGCTGCATCCCTGTCTCACCCCACGACCCTGTGTGAAGAACACTCTCTCTCTCCCTCCCCCTACTTCTCTCTCTCTCTCCCTCCCCCTACTTCTCTCTCTCTCTCATTCACTTCTTGTTTTTGCTTAGACACTGGGTTGCAACATATTTTTGTACAAAGAGGATGACCGAGTGAGGACATGTAAGAGGGCAGCAGATTGCGAACACAGTGGTTACAACACGTCATTGGCTGGGCTAGACAGGGCAACACGTTAACACGTATGTATGTTCATATGTGACAAACACAAATAGGAGAGAATTCATAATGTGGCCACTGCAGCATATCAACAATACCTTGTAAAACTGCCTGTATGTCAAAGTTATCCTCGTAAACAGCCTGTATGTTAAAGTTAGCCTCGTAAACAGCCTGTATGTTAAAGTTATCCTCGTAAAGGTAAGCCAAGCTTAGTCTGACAGTCTGCACAACATACAGGCTGTTTACGAGGATAACTTTAACATACAGGCTGTTTACGAGGATAACTTTGACATACAGGCTGTTTACGAGGATAACTTTAACATACAGGCTGTTTACGAGGATAACTTTAACATACAGGCTGTTTACGAGGATAACTTTAACATACAGGCTGTTTACGAGGATAAATTAACATACAGGCTGTTTACGAGGATAACTTTAACATACAGGCTGTTTTACGAGGATAACTTTAACAACAGGCTGTTACAGGATAACTTTAACATACAGGCTGTTTACGAGATAACTTTGACATACAGGCTGTTTACGAGGATAACTTTAACATACAGGCTGTTTACGAGGATAACTTTAACATACAGGCTGTTTACGAGGATAACTTTGACATACAGGCTGTTTACGAGGATAACTTTAACATACAGGCTGTTTACGAGGATAACTTTAACATACAGGCTGTTTACGAGGAAACTTTGACATACAGGCTGTTTACGAGGATAACTTTAACATACAGGCTTGTTATGAGGATAACTTTAACATACAGGCTGTTTACGAGGATAACTTTAACATACAGGCCGTTTACGAGGATAACTTTAACATACAGGCTGTTTATGAGGATAACTTTAACATACAGGCTGTTTACGAGGATAACTTTAACATACAGGCTGTTTACGAGGATAACTTTAACATACAGGCTGTTTACGAGGATAACTTTAACATACAGGCTGTTTACGAGGATAACTTTAACATACAGGCTGTTTACGAGGATAACTTTAACATACAGGCTGTTTTACGAGGATAACTTTAACATACAGGCTGTTTATGAAGATAACTTTAACATACAGGCTGTTTACGAGGATACTTTAACATACAGGCTGTTTTACGAGGATAACTTTAACATACAGGCTGTTTATGAGGATAACTTTAACATACAGGCTGTTATGAGGATAACTTTAACATACAGGCTGTTTACGAGGATAACTTTAACATACAGGCTGTTTACGAGATAACTTTAACATACAGGCTGTTTACGAGGATAACTTTAACATACAGGCTGTTTACGAGGATAACTTTAACATACAGGCTGTTTACGAGGATAACTTTAACATACAGGCTGTTTTACGAGGATAACTTTAACATACAGGCTGTTTATGAGATAACTTAACATACAGGCTGTTTACGAGGATAACTTTAACATACAGGCTGTTTTACGAGGATAATTTTAACATACAGGCTGTTACGGGATAACTTTAACATACAGGCTGTTTACGAGGATAACTTAACATACAGGCTGTTTATGAGATAACTTTACATGACATACAGGCTGTTTTACGAGGATAACTTTAACATACAGGCTGTTTATAAGATAACTTTAACATGACATACAGGCTGTTTTACGAGGATAACTTTAACATACAGGCTGTTTACGAGGATAACTTTAACATGACATACAGGCTGTTTACGAGGATAACTTTAACATACAGGCTGTTTATGAGGATAACTTTAACATGACATACAGGCTGTTTACGAGATAACTTTAACATACAGGCTGTTTATGAAGATAACTTTAACATGACATACAGGCTGTTTTACGAGGATAACTTTAACATACAGGCTGTTTACGAGGATAACTTTAACATGACATACGGCTGTTTACGAGGATAACTTTAACATACAGGCTGTTTATGAGGATAACTTTAACATACAGGCTGTTTATGAGGATAACTTTAACATACAGGCTGTTTACGAGGATAACTTTGACATGACATACAGGCTGTTTACGAGGATAACTTTAACATACAGGCTGTTTACGAGGATAACTTTAACATACAGGCTGTTTACGAGGATAACTTTAACATACAGGCGTTTTACAAGGATAAACTTTGAACATACAGGCTGTTTACGAGGATAACTTTAACATACAGGCTGTTTACGAGGATAACTTTAACATACATAGCTGTTACCGAGGACTAACTTTAACATACAGGGCGGGATG
>NW_019943160.1:143570-149864 GCF_002910315.2 Salvelinus sp. IW2-2015
AAAGTTATCCTCGTAAACAGCCTGTATGTTGTGCAGACTGTCAGACTAAGCTTGGCTACCACAATCACTGCATGCTTTCCAGAACCTCTAGCTAGTGACCTTTAACTAAGTGGTTGAGCAACCTTTTAAGTTCACAATGTGTATACACTATGTATTCAAGATTGTGTACTCGGATCTTGTATACATATTACTAATATTAGAGTGGTGTGTATGAGTGTGTTTGTGCGCATGTAAATCAAATAAAGAAAACTGCTTTCAGTGAGAACTCCTTTCAATTGATCTATATGACATTCAATCCCGAGATAGCAGTTTATATTTCTAATAACAGTAGACTGATAGTGTATGTATTTACGATGCTGTCATTTAGACGCTCTGTAAATATAGACATGTCCATTCTATAAGAGTGGACAATAAGACTTTGAATCCCGAATCTGAAAAGGGACAATTGGTCAAAAGACAAGTGTACATGCAGCCAATAAGATAAGCTCTTTTTTTTGCCAATAATTAGGCAAAAGATCAGAATTGGGCTGCCTGTCTAAACTCAGCCATTGAGACTTAGACATGTGGCCTATATGTCTACAGGTTACCTATAAGCATAAACAGGTTCTCCAATGTCCCAGCTTCCTGTGGGACTATAACTGTTTCTATGTAACTAGGCAAGTCAGTTAAGAACAAATATATTATTTACACAGGCAAAATCCAGACGACGCTGTGCCAATTGTTTCGCCGCCCCTATCGAACTCCCAATCACGTCCGGATGAATAACAGCCTGTATTCGAACCAGGGACTGTAGTGACACCGCTTGCAATGAGATGCAGTGCCTTAGACCGCTGCACCACTCGGGAGCCCCATACACCTAACAATGTATGGTGTGTGGGGCATGTCAACCTAGGGCTTCTCTTTTAACTGACAACAACATCACTAGAAAAGCAAGAAAACTATTCCAAGCACTTCACAAAGAGCCTTTCTCTTTCAAACCTTTTATTTTAATGTAACTATCAACGGAAGGCTAATGTAAACACGTGATAAGGAACTGTTAGAGCAGCGGTGTGGTGTCATGGAATAAGAGGAAAGGTAATAACAGGACAGGAGAAATGCTAGAAGGAATGAGGAAGTAAAAAGACTGTCTTCCCTTTTGACTAGTCTGGTCAAAAGTAGGGCTGGGCGGTATAGCGTACTTTACTATATACCAGTATTGATGCATGGACCAGTTTTTTTTATTTTATTTGGTTTGTTAAAATCAAATCAAATCAAATTTTATTAGTCACATACACATGGTTAGCAGATGTTAATGCGAGTGTAGCGAAATGCTTGTGCTTCTAGTTCCGACAATGCAGTAATAACCAACAAGTAATCTAACCTAACAATTCCACAACTACTACCTTATACACACAAGTGTAAAGGGATAAAGACATATTATTGTATACATAAAGATACTGAATGCCCAGTGTAGTACAGAACGCAATCATCTGGCAAGATGCACAGTAGCATGGTTATAGATACATGTATAACATATAGGATGACGCTACCTGAATTCTATAGGTATGGTAAAACATAAAATGACATTGGTTTACAAAGTTCGCTAGTGTACATTTTTACATCAATGTTCATCATCTTCCCATTTTCAATACTGGCTGAAAACGGAGTTAGGTCAGCTTGTTCATGCAGCGGCCGACTCAAATTTATGTGGTCTGATTTAACCAGTCTGATGGCCTTGCATGATAGAAGCGTTTTTCAGTCTCTCACGGTCTCCTGCTTTGCAATGCCACCTCGTAGCTACCTCGCCTTCTGCATGACTAGACGGGTCGAACGACAGTGCTGGAGTGCGTGGTGTTTCCTGATGATCTTTATGGCCTTCCTGTGACATCCGGGTGGTGTAGTGGTCCTGCTAGCGGCAGGTGTAGTCTTGCCCCCGGTAGATGCTTCTGCAACCTCACTACCCTCAGACGACCTTACGTGTGGGCGCGAAGCAGTTCGCAACCGTATACCGCGGCCGTGATACAGGCCACGACAGGATGCTCTCGATTATTTCATCTTAGAAGTTTGTGAAGTTGCTTATGGTGACAAGCACCGAATTCTTCAGGCCTCCTGAGGTTTGAAGAGGCGCTTGCTGCCGACTTCTTGCACCAACGCTGTCTGTGTGGTCGAACCAATTCAGTTTGTCCGTGCTGAAGTACACCCGAGGAACTTAAAACTTTCCACCTTCTCCACTACTGACCCGTATCGATGTGACAGCGATAGCGAGTCCGGGTGCTCCCTCTGTGACCTTCAGCTAAGCACCACAATCACTCTCTTTCTTTTCTTTTGTCTGACGTTGAGCTGTGACGAGGTTATTTTCCTGTTTACACCACACTCCCGAGGGCCCTCACCTCCTCCCTGCTAAGCGCCTGTCTCGTCGTTGTCGGTAACTCAAGGACCCTACCACTTATGAGTGTCATGCGCAAAACTTGCATGATTTGAAGTTGGACGGCTGCCAATGGCCACGCAGTCGTGGTTGCCAACAGGAAGTACAGCGAGCAGGGCTCAGAACGCACCCTTGTGGGGCCCCAGTTGAGGCTATCAGCGGCTGGAATTTTCTTACCCTACCACTCACCAACCCTGGGCGCACCCCGTCAGAAAGCCAAGACCCAGCTTGCCACAGACCGCTAAGGACCTCGAACCCCAGGAGTGCAAAGGCTCGAGCTTGATGACGACCGTTGGAGCTTCGTACACTATGGTGCTGAAATTGCTGACTAGTAAATCGTACATGAACAGCATTTCTCACATGGTATTCCTCTTGTCCAATCGGCAGTAATAGGCCAGTTGCAGCTGTAGTTCGCCAGATGCAGATCAGTCTCCTCTGGACCCAATATGCGGATATCCGTAAGCCAAAAATTGGCACTGGGCGTCTAGTGTCTCCAACTGCTTCGGCGTCCGGACCAATAGGTGATCGAGGTGATATGTCCGTTGACTAAGTCTCTCAAAGCACTTCATATGACGGAAGATGAACACGCAAGCGAGTAGTCGTTAGCTCAGTTACCTCTACTTATCTTGGAAGAAACAGGAACACATGTCGCCCCCTTGAACATTGTCGAACAGCAGACTAGATAACAGCGACTTGACTGAATATGTCCTAAACACGCCCCCAACCCCCCCCAAAGGGCCAGTCTTGTCTGCGCAATGCTACTCGAGGACGCGCGCGAATGCCCGTCGGGCCGCACAGCACTAACGAGCGGTAAACACGATGTTTAAATGTGTACCTCCACCTCAGCTCACCGTGAAGGAGAGCCCGCAGTTTTGGTAGCGGCGCGCCGTTCAAGTCACGATATTGTCCTCAACAGCGGGCAATAAAATGTTGTTTACCTGGTCTGACAAACATCCTGCTCCGACGACGGGCTGTTTTTCTTTTTGTAATCCTGTGATTGACCTGTAACCCGCCACATACCTCTTGTGTCTGAGCTGCTTGAATCGACTCGATTTTGCTCTTACGGACTTAGCCCTTTTGATTGACCCTTGCCGAAGAAATAACCTACACATTGGTACTCCGGTCAGCTCCGGTCACCTATGAAACCCTGGTTAAAAGCAGTCTTCCGCTTTCAGCCTTCTCGCACATTAAACACCCGCCACCAATAGACAGCGAAATGACTCCGTTCAATCCACGGTTTCTAAAGGTGAAAGTTTTCAATCGTTACTGTCGATACACATCGCTCAATCACTTCCCTAATGACAACCTCGCTCAACCGACATCAGCATATTCGTCAATATTGTTGTTGCGACGCAAATACGGCAAATATCCAATCCAAATGTGACGAACGCCAGTTTCAAAGCGTGATTCAGACATTGGTCCCGCAACCAGCGACTTGAACAACCTTCGACCGGAACTTTTCGTTTTTATTTCTTGTTTTAGGCTGCTAATCAACAAAATCGGAGTCCCGTGTCAGCTTTTCCAAAAGAGGGCGCAGGGGAGCGCACTTATATGCGTCGCGGAAATAGTATAACATCAATGATCCTAGGGTTTCCAAGCCACCTGTATAGCACAACTTGATATGCTTGATAACATTTAGGAGTTTTGTTTTTAGACTTACCCTTGTTAAAAAATCCCCACTAACGATAAGAATGCAGCCTCAGTGTTGGTTCACAGTTTACAAAGCAGTCAAAAAATAAAAGCCGTGCAAGCCATCATGAGTGTACGCCTTGGCGGGAATATATAAACGCCTGTGATTATGATTGAAAGAAATTCCCTGTAGGTAATACAGGCATCACATTGATGTGCAGGAGTTCTAGATTCAGCGTAACACAGAATAGACTTATTCCCTGGTGTTAGTTAAATCGATGATCACAACCACGATACTCTGTTAAATCATAAGCATACCCCCCACCGCCCCTCTCTCTTACCAGAAAAAATGTTTTGTTATCTGTCGCCGATGCAAATTGAAAAACCCAGCTGGCATGCACATCCGACCTCCCACTTGAGCGTCTCTTGAGTTAGCCATGTTCCGTGAATCAACGCAGCACTGCAATCCCTATGTCTCTCCGGAATGCTACCCTGCTCGGATCTCCAATCAGACCCTATTGTCAACGAACTAGACAATGGCGATAGTATCTAGGATGTGAGCGCGAATTGCCCCGTCTTCAAAGCCTACCACCCCAGAGACCCCCTCGTTTCCCCTTTACCGCCGCACCAGGTCCCGCTGGATCATATCCATGTATTTGGGTGAAGGCAAAACACTGGATCCGTTCCGGAAAGTCATATTCCTATGAGACACGATGCATAGTTGACGTTAATCGTATATTCATAGTTCCTCCCGACTATCATTTTTAATGCCAAAAACCTAAAGAATTACCGTCATGCGTACCGCACTGTAAGACAATAAACACATAAAAAAAACAAAATACTGCAATAATTTTCCAAGCAGACGCGAAGCGAGCCGCCATCATCGTTTCGGCGCCGGAATCGAATTATAAGCCGTCTCCTCTCCTCTCTCATCTCTCTCCTCTCTCTCTACTCTCCCTCTCTCCTCTCTCTCTCTCTCTCTCTCCTCTCTCTCTCTCTCTCCTCTCTCTCCTCTCTCTCCTCTCTCTCTCTCTCTCTCTCTCTCTCTCTCCTCTCTCCTCTCTCTCCTCCTCTCCTCCTCTCTCTCTCTCTCTCTCCTCTCTCTCTCTCTCTCTCTCATCGTCTCTCTCTCTCTCTCTCTCCTCTACTCCTCTCTCTACTCCTCTCTCTCTCTCTCTCTCCTCTCTCTCTCATCTCCCTCTCTCATCTCTCATCTCTCTCTCTCTCTCGTCTCTCTCTCTCTCTCTCTCTCTCTCTCTCTCTCTCTCTGCACAGTACAGTTGTTGTTGCTCGACCGCGAAACACCAGCGTTCATCTGCATGGTTAACAATGCAGCACATACAACGACGATGTATCAAATCAAATGTCACATACACATGTGTAGACCTCTACACAACAGGTGTAGACCTTACTGTGAAATACTTACTTACAAGCCCTTAATATATTAAATTAAAGCATTGTTGGTTAAGTAAAAAAAACAGATAAGTACATTTAAAAAAAAAAAAAAAAYTAACAAATAATTAAAACGGCAGCAGTAAAGAAGTAAAGAACCACAGGTTAATATAAATCCACAAGCGTTCTATAATCAAAATATTAGTTTGTGTTTCTTACATCTGCAAACAGCTAGTTTGTACTTTCTTTGCAAGTTGTCACTAAATCGTGTTAGCAGCTAATGTTAATCGCTAGTTAGCTGACTAGCTAATAAATGTACCGAGTCAGAGTAAATGTAGCTAGCTAGTACCGCCTGAAACCAGTGCTGGTGGAGGCCTAAATCAGCATGTTTGTTTAACAGTATCTTCTAAATCAAAGTGGAGCTGGCAAATAGCAATGGCAACATTTGGTTAAAAATATCATGCAGCCTTACGTGGTAATGTGTGGAAATGATCTCAAATGAGATCAACTTTTGGTTGAAGTTTGATTGAACAGTATTAAACAATCAGAATGGAGAAAGCCCCATTACAATCAGAATGGAGAAAGACCCATTACATTCTCAGACAATCAGAAGGGAGAAAGCCCCATTACATTCTCAAACAATCAGAAGGGCGAAAGCCCCAATACATTCTCAAACAATCAGAATGGAGAAAGCCCCATTACATTCTCAAACAATCAGAATGGAGAAAGCCCCATTACATTCTCAAACAATCAGAATGGAGAAAGCCCCATTACATTCTCAAACAATCAGAAGGGAGAAAGCCCCATTACATTCTCAAACAATCAGAAGGGAGAAAGCCCCATTACATTCTCAAACAATCAGAAGGGAG
>NW_019943160.1:152088-154967 GCF_002910315.2 Salvelinus sp. IW2-2015
GATCCAACTTTGATGTAATGTTCTTAAAACAAGTCTCAGTGGTGTTTGTTTGTGTTTGTTGTGTCTGTGTGCCTTTATGACCTCGCTTGGGCATGCTCCGGATGAGGTGGCGGATGGTCTCCTGAGGGATCTCCTCCCAGACCTGGACTAAAGCATCCGCCAACTCCTGGACCTGTCTCTTATACACATCTAGATGTGTATAAGAGACAGGGGAGAGAGAGAGACAATGAGAGGTAGAGAGAGAGAGAGAGAGAGAGAGAGAGAGGGAAAGAGAGAGGAGGGGTAAGGAGAGAGGGGGAGACAGGGAAAGGGAGAGACAATGAGAGGTAGAGAGAGACAGGGAAAGAGAGAGCGACAGGGAAGAGAGAGCGACAGTGAAAGAGAGAGAGACAGGGAAAGAGGGGGGGTAAGGAGAGAGGGGGAGACGAGGACAGAGAGAGACAAGGACAGAGAGAGACAAGGACAGAGAGATGACAAGATAAGAGTATGTTTTGGTGTGGTTGGATCTGATTCCATGATGACACCACCCTCATTTCCACAACTGGTTGGCTCAGTATCATTACAACCTCAAGGGTGGCATCCTTCCAAACGGAACTTCTTACGTACGTCCCAAATGGCACCCTAATCCCTATGTAGTCCCAAACGGCACCCTATTCCCTATGTAGTCACAAATGGCACCCTAGTCCCTATGTAGTCCCAAACGGCACCCTATTCCCGATGTAGTTCCAAATGGCACCCTATTCCCTATGTAGTCCCAAATGGCACCCTATTCCCTATGTAGTCCCAAATGGCACCCTATTCCCTATGTAGTTCCAGACGGCACCCTATTCCCTATGTAGTTCCAAATGGCACCCTATTTCTTATGTTGTGCACTACTTCTGACCAGGGAAATTACATAATATTCCCTGTATAGTGCACTAATTTTGACAAGAGCCATTTGGGCTACGTAGGGTTTAGGGTGCCGTCTGGAACGACATAATCGTGGAAATGAGTATATGGCGGGTGCCATTTGACTTGAAATATGCTACGAATAGGAATAGGGTTGCCATTTGGACTACAAAGGGAATAGGAGGTGCCCATTTGGGAGGAACATTTTATCATTTCTCTATGCGCGTATACTAGATTGTTAAAAGTTTGCGGTGCCATTTTGGACTACATAGGGAACTAGATGAGACGGTGGGCCGTGCGTAGGGAACGAACATGATTGTAAGAGAATAACGCGTAGGAGATGAGTTCCATGTTAGCGAAAATTAACAGTACATTTAGGTGCATCAAACACTTAGAGAGAGGGTGCCCATTTGGGGAACTTAGCGAGTAGGGAATTGGTGTTGGTGCCGCTCTGGAATGCGACTATTAGGGAATAGGGTGCCATTTGGGACTACATAGGGAATAGGGTGCCATTTGGGACTACATAGGGAATAGGTGTCCGTTCTGGAACGACATAGGGAATAGGGTGCCATTTGGCCTGGACTCTGCCTTAGACAACATTTCTTCCTCTTAGAAGAAACCTCGTCCCCAGGGCTATTGCCCACCGTGGAGAAACTAGGTTATGGCAGGACACAGGCATTAGCAAGACAGTTACTGGAGAATACCAAACTGAGAGTGACAAAGGAATTTCTGTGTTAAGACAAATCCGATGAGTGTTCAATAAAGTCCGATGGGGATATTCTAACCCTAGCTATGGTGACAACAGGGGGGGATGTGACATCCCAGCTCTGGTGATACCCGTTCTAAGCTCAGCAGCGTATCGATAATATCTATAACAATATAGAAATATTTCTTACAGCGACTGGACTTTTATGCTTGTAACTCCCGTGTGCCTATGAGTGTATTACATCGTGAATGCAATGCCCATAGCCATTCGGATAGAGGAGCTTTACCGGTGCTATTCTTCTGTCTCACTTGTGTCTGCCTTTGTCTGCCTAGTCTTTTAAACAGGTTTGGAGGCTCTCTGTGCCTACGAAATGCCGGACCTACATGAAGAGCAAAAATAGAGACAAACGAATTTAATATCTTATTTCCAAATTACTCTAATATCTTATCTAGCTCTCAGTCGGCAATGTTCACACAATACTTTTAACAGGCAGGCAGCACACACAGGCACCATCTCGTAGTCATGAGGTGTTCAGACCCCTCTTCTTCGAGTTTTTAGCAGGCACTAAACTTCCCATCTAATACACTGCTCACATAAACCGAAAGATTTACACAACAGGGAAAAGACTAAAATAAACACATAGCGCTAACTCCCTGGCTCAGCACGGAATGAATGAAAAAATACTTTCTTATATTTAGTAGATACACCCTTTACATATTTCGGTGTTTGACATAGTCGGTTGAATGTTGCCTCAATGTACATGACACAAGACCCCAATTTTACAATTCCAACCGCACCCAAAAAATAAATTATGCACCATTATTGTGCAAGAAGAAATATCAAAATATAAAATGGAAAGATTCAACCCATGGAGGGTCCTGGTTATTGTGGGGAAGACACACCTCAAAAATTAAAGTGGAAAAACCACACTAACCAGGCGTCTAGAGGCCATCCATACACCTAGTTCTAGACAGGTAATGTCCTTATTGAACACGAAGTCAAAATGAGGCTGCTAAAGAGTGTAGTGTTTAGGTCCATCCACACGTTGTGCCTGTTTTATGACCGTCCCGTCTAGCAACCGCCTGGCGGACATGCTCCTCATTGGACTCGCCTGACGCAAACTCTCCTTTGGATTAGAGTCTGTGTGCAACCGGGTCGCGGGCGTTGGTGGATAGGGCGAGACATTATGATGTCCCAGATGTGCTCCAATGTGGGTAATTCAGTCCTGGGGAAGTGCGCAGTAGGGTAGGCCTAGTTCCCATACCAGTGCATGCCGAGAGGAACC
>NW_019943160.1:155411-168999 GCF_002910315.2 Salvelinus sp. IW2-2015
CTGACAGACACAGCAAACCTTCTTGCCACAGCTCGCATTGATGTGCCATCCTGGATGAGCTGCACTACCTGAGCACTTGTGTGGGTTGTAGACTCCGTCTCATGCTACCACTAGAGTGAAAGCACCGCCAGCATTCAAAAGTGACCAAAACATCAGCCCAGAAGCAGCATAGGAACTGAGAAGTGGTCTGTGGTCACCACCTGCAGAACCACTCCTTTATTGGGGGTGTCTTGCTAATTGCCTATAATTTCCACCTTTTGTCTATTCCATTTTCACAACAGCATGTGAAATTTATTGTCAATCAGTGTTGCTTCCTAAGTGGACAGTTTGATTTCACAGAAGTGTGATTGACTTGGAGTTACATTGTGTTGTTTAAGTGTTCCCCTTTATTTTTTTTGAGCAGTGTATATCATTTAAGGAAGTTCTGTTTGAGCAATATTTTTATGTCATCGTCGTCATAAGAAAACATCCAAAGTTGTTTCTGGGAAAGACGTAGTTGAGTTCAACGTGTGTGCCAACATACATGGGAAATAGGAGAAGGACTTGCCACTACCAGACTTGGTATTCATTGGTTTTGCCATTTAGCAGATGTTTTTAAACAAAGGATAAAATTATGGATTTTAATAGCGCTTAATGAGTTACACATAATTTCAATCAAATTTTGAATATATGACTAAAAACGTAAATGTGTGCGGTTGAGATAGTATAAAGCATTTCATATTCAGTCTTTTACTTTGACTTTTGATACTTAAGTTTAGTTTTGAAATTACATTTTACTTTTGATACTTAAGTATATTTAAAACCAAATACTTTTAGACTTTTACTCATGTAGTATTTTACTGGGTGACTTTCACTTTTACTTGAGTCATTTTATATTAAGGTATTTTACTCAAGTATGACAATTGGGCACTTTTTACACCACTGGGTGCAGGATACTACAGGGGGTGCAGGATACTACAGGGGGTGCAGGACACTACAGGGGGTGCAGGATACTACAGGGGGTGCATTTGTTTAGCTCCTCCTGTGCCCCGGGAGGGGTAGAGATTTCACCAGACTCCAATGAAATGGTCTAAAATGTGCAAACTCTGCTCACTCAGTGGTAAAGCTAGAACTAATCTAGAACTAGAACTAATGTAGAACTAGAACTAATGTAGAACTAGAGCTAATGTAGAACTAATCTAGAACTAATCTAGAACAAGAACTAATGTAGAACTAGAACTAATATAGAACTAGAAGTAATGTAGAACTAGAACTAATGTAGAACTAATGTAGATCTAGAACTAATGTAGAACTAATCTAGAACTAGAACTAATGTAGAACTAGAACTAATAATTGGAACTAAGAACACTAAGGCTCAGAACCACATCGTATGAACTCAGAATCTAATGTAGAACTAACTGCGCGTATAGAACCTACGAACTCAATTGCTACGACACGTAAGAGAACTAAACTTATGAAGAAACCTAATCTAGAAACGAATGCTAGAACTAGCACCAATGCGTAGAACTAATCCGTCAGAACTAAAAACTTAATGCTAGAACTCAATGTAGAACCTAATGTAGAACAGAACTAATCTACGCAACTAATTGTAGAACTACGAACCTAAATGTGAACCTAGACATCCTAATGTCAGAACTAATTAGAACCAATGATAGAACCGCAGAACCTAATGGGCCCTCACGAACTAACACCACAACACTAGACACTCAACTAAATGTCAGACACCAATCAGACACACTAATCGAACCAGAACCTAGACCTAATGTGAGAACTAATCTAGCCAACTAATCTCAGCAACAAGAACTCTAACTGTAGACAACATACGAACCTAAATGTGGGGAACCTAGATACTAATAGACTAGAACTAATGTAGAACTTCTGAACATATTGAGCAAGACTATGCAAACTAGAACCTAGTGGAACTAACTAATGTAGCTATGCTAGAACTAGAACTAATGTAGAACTAGAACTAATAGTAGAACTAGAACTAATGTAGAGAACTAATGTAGAACTAGAAACCTAATGTAGAACTACAACATAATGTGAAAAACTAGAACTAATGTAGAACTAATGTAGAACCAATGTAGAACTAGAACTAATGTAGAACGATAGAACTAGATTAGAACTAGAAACTAATGTAGAACTAATGTAGAACTAATGTAGAACTTATGCTAGAACTAGAACAATGTAGATAACTAGACAACATCAGAACTAATGCTAGAACCTAATGTAGAACTAGGCAACTCATATGTAGAACTTGACATATAGAACTCAAGCAGACTAATTAGAAAGCTAATTGTAGCAACTCTTAACTAATAATGAATCTAAGAACTAACACTCGCGAACTAGAACTTACATGTAGAAACTAACTGTCTAGCAACTAATGCTCAGAACCTAACCTACTTAATGTAGGAAACTGCCATTCTGAGAGAATGAACTAATATCCATAAGAGCAAATGCCTAGAACTAGCAACCTAACTGTAGAACGACACGTAGAACACACTACATCCTAGAGAACTCGTCGTAAGCCAAATCTAGACAAACCGACTCTAGGCAACTAGACACCTTCGCATAACTCAATAACTAAAAATACTACTAAAGATAGAACGTAATGATATAGCAACTAGAACTACAATGTAGACACCTAGACCAAAACTCAACTGTCTAGATCACTAGAAACTGGAAGCGTTGACGAACTAGAACTAATGTAGAGAGGCAATGTCAAGAACTAGGCCACCATAATGACTCTAGCAACTACTAACCACCCAATGTAGAAACTTAACTGTAGAACTCAAATGCTAGAACACTAACTGTATCGAACCTAATGTAGAACCTAAAACGACAGCTGCTAGATACGAGTATGTAAAAACTAATGCCTAGGAACGTAGTAAAACTAAGTGCGCTAGAACTATGAAACTAACTGTAACGAACTCAATCCGTAAGAACTAGAACTAACTGCTGACGACTACATCCTAGAACCCTTACGACACCTAACTGCTAGAACTGAATTAGAACTCAGAACTCAACCTGCTCAGAACTATTGCTGTAGAACTCAATGTTAGAAGTAATATAGCAACTAATGTAGATCTATACACCTAGTGTAGAACTCGAATCCTTAGCAACCCTCATCAACTGAGATGGCGGAACGAACTGTCATAACGGTAGAACTAATGTAGACAACTAGAACTAACCTCTAGAAACTAGCAACTTAAAATCCTAGACACCGAACTCATAAGAACTAGAACTAACTCCTAGAAACTCAACATCGTCCTAGGACACTAACTCGTAGAACACCTAACACTAATTGCGCTCACTTAGATCAACACAATTCATAGAACTAATGTTGTTATAGAACTAATCGTTAGAACTAGCACTAATGTAGAACTAGAACCAATGTAAGCAAACTAATGCTAGACCTAATGGGAACTAACAACTAATGTAGAACTAACAACTAATGGTAGACACAACTAGAACTAATGTAGACCACTCTGTAGAACGTATGTAAACCTCAAATGCTTGACCAGAACTTATGTAAAAACTAATGTAGAACCTAATGTAGAACTCTAGAAAACAATGTAGAACTAACTGTAGAACTAGAACTAATTAGAACTAATGTAGAACTAGAACTGTAATGTAGCAACTAATCTAGAACTAGATACTTATATCGTAGAACTTAATGTGAATAGAACTAGAACTAATGTAGTACTAATGTAGAACTAATGTAGAACTAATGTAGAACTAGATGTAGAACTAATCCTTAGAACTATAACAACTCTACGCTACTAATGTAGAACTAATGTAGAACTAATCTAGAACTAGAACTAATCTAGAACTAGAACTAATCTAGAACTAGAACTAATCTAGAACGAATATATAACTAATGTAGAACGAATATATAACTAATGTAGAACTAATGTAGAACAAATGTAGAATTAATGTAGAACTAATCTAGAACTAATGTAGAACTAGAACTAATCTAGAACTAAGCTAGAACTAAAGTAGTCAAAAGCCATCACACACACAAGCTATTCATTCCCATACAGTAGCCTAACACATCCAATACCAAACACACTGTCAGAGACCACTCCTCTAGTGACCCTGACCTCCCACATCACTCTTTACCTGCCCAAACAGGCTCTTCAGATGTAGCTTGGCTGCGGACAGCTTGGCTCTGGCGTGGGACCGTTGTTGTGACTTGAAGGAGAAGGGGCTGGAGCCAGAGGTTGAGTACGAGGGAGAGGGCGGAGGCCGGCCGTGCCTGCCCACGCTCTCTGTGCTGCTACCCAAAGTCGCCGGCGCCAACTGGCCGTCACTGTACGCCCTGCATCCTTCACTGAGGTTCACCACTCTCAGATGACCCTTACCCTCTGGCTTCCCCAGGTCTGTGACGTTCTCCACGCTGACGCTGTGCTCCTTGCCCAGCTCCCCCCTCCCCGGTGTCCTCCCAGGGCTGGCCTCAGGCTCCAGGATGAGGGGAGTGGGGGGGAGAGAGGTGGTTCGCCCGTCCAGTTCGTCCTCCCCCAGGTGGGGGGTGTAGGTGCCTGACTCCCCGTCCCGGCTGTGGTAGTTCTGGTTCTTCAGCTCCACCTTCTTCCACGGCAGGAAGTCCATATTCAGTAGGGACCCCTCTGAGCTGAACCGACGCATGATGGCAGCGCCGCCGGATTGGAGGGAGACTCAAGGAAGGATGGATGGCCGGATGGAAGGAGGGATATAGGTGCAGGTAGAGAACCAGAGAAAGGAAGCCAAGCGGGTATGGGAAATGGAAGACGAAAGAGAGAGAGAGTCTGGAGGAAAGACTGCAGCAAAGAACAGTCTGTAAAAGGAAACAGAGAGACGGGGAGGGGAAAGGAGAGAGAGAGGAAGATCAAAAATTGGACAATCACAGAAAATGTAGAAATTCATCAGGGGCACAGTGTACTGTTTCATATCATTGGTACACTTCTACAGAGTTAAGGCTGCAAGCTGCTGAGTCAAAACCAGCCACTCTTGACATGCTCACAAGTCTGTACAGCTACAGGTAGAAACACAGGGGCCGAATCCCAAAAACAACCCTATTCCCTAAAATAGTGTTCTACTTTTGAGTAGTGTTCTAAAATAGTGTTCTACTTTTGAGTAGTGTTCTAAAATAGTGTTCTACTTTTGAGTAGTGTTCTAAAAGTGTTCTACTTTTGAGTAGTGTTCTAAAATAGTGTTCTACTTTTGAGTAGTGTTCTAAAATAGTGTTCTACTTTTGAGTAGTGTTCTAAAATAGTGTTCTACTTTTGAACAGAGATTATGAGTATGTATGATCACAAGTGCCATGTCCATTGCTGCCGAGTCCACGCCACATTTAATGTGAGCTCAAGAGAAAGCTGTGCTCCCCCCCCCCCCCTGGTGATATTCACGTGACATATTGAAAGCACCTATTAGTTTTCAACTGAAATGAAAAGACCTTAACATAAATGTGTTGGCCCCTTGGCTGCAATAATTAGATACACTGTAGCCACGCCAGTCTACTGAGGCYTGTTCAGATTTGTACTGATTTGAGTGAATCGTCTCCCTGCAACTTGACCCACATCTAAATGACATACAGTATTGTGACAAAAGATCACATGTGAGTGAGACTGATTTAAAAATTTTAACAGCAATATGTATTCTCCATGTTATGTTTTCAACATTGTGTATTTCAAGTTATAACTCTCAAATCAAACTGTATTGGGTCACATATATACGTGTTTAGCAGATGTTATTGCGGTAACATCTGCTAAACATTCAGTGTTTATCTTGGGTATAAATAACATCTTAAACTTGGGCTGCCTATAAGGCATTACATGAGTGTCAGGTAGCCTAGCGGTTGGAGCATTGGGCCAGTAACCAAAAAGTCGCTAGTTCGAATACCCGAGCCAACAAGTGTTGTGGGGGAGAGGGAATCTGTCGATATGCCCTGGAGCAAGGCATCTACCATAATTTGCTCCTGAGGTACTGTACTATGGCTGACTCTGTAAAACTACATTTCACTGCACCTATACAGTGTATGTGACATTACAACATCTTGTTGAGACGGCTGCTGACTATATTAAAACAGAAGTCGTATCTCTATCTCAATCCCACCGGAGGGGGGGTTTATTAACTCCATGTAAACACTATAGTGTAAACAAAAAAAAGAACCGGTGGGGGTAAAATGTATTACCTCGATGTCCTGCGGTTACTCTGCCACCTGTGCTTTTATGACTTCGGCTCCAAAGAGTTCTCTGTCCCGGGAAGTAAGTCCTCTGTTTGAACCATATGTTAAGTCTCAATTCGATTAGGTTTGGTTTAGCTGAGCGTCTCACTTGTGATTTCGGAGCGTTGCCAGGGGTGTATTCACTAGAAACCAAACGGGGAAGGACCTTCCTAAATGTGCCTATTGAGAAACTCTCGTTTCCCGTTTGGAGTAAACGATTTCCGTTCCAAAACGTTTTGGACTAATGATTACACCCCTGGCAAGAAGCGGAGTCGCGGACGCCCACTCTATCTCCCCACAAAGTGCTCTCAATCGTCAACAGTGTCCTGACGCTGCATGTGTTACCGAATAGCTGCAAATAAATAACAAGCGGACCGACACACGAACGAAATGTCTTGCACCGAGAAAGTTTCTCTATCTCAAACTTCACGCAGAGCTGTTTTGTAATTATTTCACACGTGAATGACCCAGAAACGCCTCTTGTCTGTGTCGCCACCCACAACTCCGTCTCAGTTTGCCGTTGTCACTTGGAGCACAATTCGCATAATTGTAGGTGTGACCAGGAAAAACGCAATAACCCACGTTGGAAGAACTCACTGGGGTGGGCTTGCTGGAATCATTAGCTATGTTTCCGGTTAACTTGGACAGTGATTTTTTTTGTTGTTGTCGACATTTAGAAAGTTTGCWTAGAAAATAGATGCAACCATAGCCTGCTAGGGTGCATTTCCATTTATAGCTTTTTGGAGAAATTCACATAGAAATGTGTGTTACAGATCTGTCATTCTCATTTAAATCAAATCTAAGAAGTGGTACATCTGCTCTATGTGTGCTGCAGATGACCAATCTATTGCTGCAATGCCTGTAATGCTTTCGAAGACATTCCTGATTGAGTAATGCAATTATCCAGTAGACATACTCAGGCATACACCACTAGAGAGCATGATAACTACACAGATATCATGTTCATCCCACTACATGCTAATTCTCTGCTTCAATCAGTATTCCGCTATCCCTGAGTTCCCTGACCCTAAACCAACACACCAACCATAACATAGAGAGAGAGAGAGAGAGAGAGAGAGAGAGAGAGAGAGAGAGAGACGGGTGGTGGACTAGACTACTCTAACCCTGAAACTCCACTCTATGATCACTCCATAAGCAAAACAGCACATCTCTGATAGTGTCCATTCAACAGCACATCTCTGATAGTGTCCATTCAACAGCACATCTGATAGTGTCCATTCAACAGCACATCTCTGATAGTGTCCATTCAACAGCACATCTGATCGTGTCCATTCAACAGCACATCTGATAGTGTCCATTCAATAGCACATCTCTGATAGTGTCCATTCAACAGCACATCTGATAGTGTCCATTCAACAGTTCAGTGAGCTCAACGCTGATGCTCCTTATCCAGCTACCACCTTAGACGAATTAATATTTCACATAATATAATTCAATGTAATATAAGTACTTAAACAATCCTCGAGAGAGAAAAAATGAGTTGCATAATCATTGTGTTGTGTGCATATCTGAGGTTCTGTGGCAGGTGGATGAGCAGAGGAGCCACAGGAGGTAGCTACACTCCCTGAGAGTCTTTCAACATCGACCACAGGCAACACCACACAGACAGTGTTCATAAATGTTTCCAAGTCTACAGTCACTGTACTTGTGGTTACGTTTCCATAGCAGACAGGCTTTTGAAGTTACAGAGTGTTGTGAACTTGACATTTATAGAGATGGCATTCCCTCTAGTGGTAGACTTGCCACTCTACACACTGAAATTGTGATGTCAGATGGCACTTTGTCATATGGAGGAGGTCTGTCCTGGAGATTTGCATCGTTATGCTTGCCTTGTTGTAATCATAGAGGCTGAACGGATAGTGTGTAGTTAAAATTACATCAAGATCATCATGTGGATTTAACCTAGCAAACTAGCTAGATATTGTTGATTTACTGCTGCTCTTTAATTATTTGTTACTTTATTTCTTATTTTTTGGGGGGGTATTTTTCTTAAAACTGCATTGTTGGCTAAGAGCTTGTAAGGTAGCATTTCACTGTAAGGTCTACCTACACCTGTTGTATTCGGTGCATGTGACAAATACAATTTGATTTGATAGCTTAGTTACCTATCTTCATCTGAGTGTTTTGCGTTGTTAGCTTGTCAGCTAGCTAGCGTTTGTTATCTTCATTAGCTTGTCAGCTCGGTAGCATTAGTTATCTTCATTAGCTTGTCAGCTAGCTAGCATTATTTATCTTCATTAGCTTGTCAGCTAGCTAGCATTAGTTATCTTAATTAGCTTGTCAGCTAGCTAGCATTCATTATTGTTCATTAGGTTGTCAGCTAGCTAGCATTCATTATTGTTCATTAGGTTGTCAGCTAGCTAGTATTAGCTAACAAGCGGCTTGCTAGTGTTGATAAAACATTTACTGGAGACAGGAGATCAAGTTGAGACATAGGACGAGGTGGATATTGTATAATAAGGCAGTTTATTCACAGGTAAAGATATCTTAGAAATCGTGCAGCACGGCCCCGTTCTGTCTGACTCGTATGGAATTGTCGGAAAAGAGAGCCCTAAACATATTGTGCTGATTATATATGCAATAAATGAAGTAGGTTGATCTTGTAGTCTGGCCTTCTGATTGGTCGATCTGGGTCGTGGGTAGTCCTGTTCGGGCCTGATGTCGACGTTCCATTGGCTCTTAACATAGTTCTTTGTCTTAGAGTCTCAACCTCGAGCAGAATGCATGTGCGTTCTGTTTTAGCAGGGGCCTGTTCATGGGGGAGGGGAGTGTGTGTGGGTCTGTGGTTATTATCATTAAGGGTACGAAGTGTGGGGGTATAGAGGGGGATGGGTGCATGTTGTGTCAAGTATAGCTTGTGTTGAGAAGTTGTTAAAACAAGTTGCCAGTATCTATTACAATTTCTTACACTAGTTCAAATGAAGCATAACTGACACATTTTTACAAACTTTTATTCATCATGAACATTAGAACATTACAAGTCAAAGGGGATTTCCCTCCACAAATTAACAACCGAAAATAAGGTAGGACACTCTGTTGTAATAATTATACATGAATTAAAAAAAACACCAATGATATTAGGCAAAGCTAAGTAAATAAAAAAAATTTTTCCAGTGGCCTACTCACATTTAGTTCAATATTCACTTAGATGGGTAGGTATGTAACTTAATTCAAGTATATTAGCTGACTTTCTAATTATAGAGAATTATCATTTAATTACCACAGTGAATTATTGTAATGTTTGTTTATGTGTCAATTAATCCCATAAGGGATGTGTTGCCAATTGTCAATTTGACACAAAAATAAAATGTTATTAATTTAATTAATTAATACATTTTTAATTCAGAATTCATATAAAATGGATGGACATTTGTCTATAACGTTGTCATGTTAATATCATAACTTTTCTGATAAAGTTCAGAATATCTAGGTTACAGGTTATTACATGAGGATGGAGTCCCTGGTCTCCAGAGCCACCTGGAGTTTCTGCCAGAAGACCCTGGTGTGTTCCCCAGCTCTGAGCCAGCTCAGGTAGGTCGGTTTCTTCAGCAACCTCCTCATGCGGTGGTAGGAAGAGAGCTGCTGGTCTGGGATCTCTTCCAGGAACATCAGGATCACGACTCCGGGATGCTGGCCTTCTAGGCAGAGTTGCAAAGAAAAAGCGATATCTCAGACTGGCCAATAAAAATAAAAGATTAAGATGGGCAAAAGAACACACTGGACAGAGATATGGCTTTTTCTTTGCAACTCTGCCTAGAAGGCCAGCATCCCGGAGTCGCCTCTTCACTGTTGACGTTGAAACTGGTGTTTTGCGGGTACTATTTAATGAAGCTGCCAGTTGAGGACTTGTGAGGTGTCTGTTTCTCAAACTAGACACTCTAATGTACTTGTCCTCTTGCTCAGTTGTGCACCGGGGCCTCCCACTCCTCTTTCTATTCTGGTTAGAGCCAGTTTGCGCTGTTCTGTGAAGGGAGTAGTACACAGCGTTGTACGAGATCTTCAGTTTCTTGGCAATTTCTCACATGGAATAGCCTTAATTTCTCAGAACAATAATAGACTGACGAGTTTCAGAAGAAAGTACTTTGTTTCTGTCCATTTTGAGCCTGTAATCGAACCCACAAGTGCTGATGCTCCAGATACTCAACTAGTCTAAAGAAGGCCAGTTTTATTGCTTCTTTAATCAGCACAGCAGTATTCAGCTGTGCTAACATAATTGCAAAAGGGTTTTCCAATGATCAATTAGTCTTTTAAAATGATAAACTTGGATTAGCTAACACAACGTGTTATTGAAACACAGGAGTGATGGTTGCTGATATGGGCCTCTGTACGCCTATGTAGATATTCCATTAAAAATCAGCTGTTTCCAGCTACAATAGTCATTTGCAACATTAACAATGTCTACACAGTATTTCTGATCAATTTCATGTTATGTTAATGGACAAAAAATTAGCTTTTCTTTCAAAAACAAGGACATTTCTAAGTGACCCCAAACTTTTGAACGGTAGTGTATGTGTGAAGGGATTTTATTTGCAGCCAGAGTGAGGGTTGTAAGGTTGACCAATCCCTCAATTTCCCCATTTTCCATACTGGTCATTTGATTGTCTATAAAAGCCAAACTGTTGAGTGATTGTAAACTTTTAAAGTCTTCTTTTATTGATTAGGTTAAGCTTATTTCCATTCAACTGCAGGGTCTCTATTGAAAGCATCATTCAAGGTTTTTTCATTCATTTTTTTCCTACTGTATTATTGACTGTATGTTTGTTTATTCCATGTATAACTCTGTGTTGTTGTATGTGTCGAACTGCTTTTTAAAAATCTTGGCCAGGTCGCAGTTGTAAATGAGAACTTGTTCTCAACTAGCCTACCTGGTTAAATAAAGGTGAAAAAAAGGGTCCTTCCTTCAAATCCTGGAGGACACATCTTATTGTGGTAAAGGACGAGTTGTATGAATCCTGTTCGATTGGCAAAATCTGAGCAATCCAGAGTATTGAGGTTATTGAAACTGAGATCCAAGAAATTTTGAGTTGGGAGATTCCTTATGGCATTTGTTCCAGATTAAAGCTTGTTGTGGCTTAGTCTTAGATTTATCAGCTGCTTAATGGATCTGAATGATGAGTCAGACAGATCAGACATATTAATGTCTGATAAATCAAGCTTTTTTGGGGCGCCGACTGCAGCGACTACAGCAATTCCTCAGATAAAAAACTGATGTTATTTTTTTCAGTCAAAGTACACTCAGAGTAGATATGTGACAGGCAATATTGCCCTCTTTTATAGCAAAGGATGTCTTTCTCCCTAAATTAGAAAAASTGTCCGAGATGTTAACGAAGACTTGGCTTTGGAGTACCATACTCATATCCTCTAAAGATATCTGGACGCCACTCGGGTCTAGCAAGTATATGTCACCCAGAAAAGACCTGCCTGCTAACATCCCATTCCATGCTTCCATTTTGTCCACAATAGAAGAGGTTTAAATTCTGAAGGTTAGGAAGAACATCTGCTGTGATGCCTGGAACCTTTCCAATGGATTCTGGGATACGTCCAGCAGCCTCAGCCCTACGGACATGTTTGATATTTTCCTTGATTCAAACGAGGTAAAGTTGTTCTTACCAATATACAACTCCTTCCAATTTGGTAAAACGTACGAGGGGCTGAACAGCCTTTAGATCAAGTATTTTGTTGTTGGTTTAAGTTCACTACGTGTAGATCCAGAGAGGGGCTGAAATGAGAGGTGATGAAATGATGACACAATAGTTGTGATTAGGTTGTTATACAGGTGTAGTGCTGAGAGGTTGTCCCTGAAACATGTATACTGAGATGGTGGTGAGTTGGTTATAACCCAGGTCTGGCCACTTGCAGGGCCACAAGGTGTAGACAAGCTCTGTCTTCAACATGAGAAATCACATTAGACCAGTGGTTCCCAAACTTGTTATAGTCCCGTACCCCTTCAAACATTCAACCTCCAGCTGTACCCCCTCTAGCACCAGGGTCAGCGCACTCTCAAATGTTGTTTATTCCAATCTCTTGTCAAGCCTTTGTCTCACACACACATTATACGATACATTTATTAAACATAAAAAATTAGTGTGATTTTGTCACAACCCGGCTCGTGGGAAGTGACAAAGAGCTCTTATAGAACCAGGGCCAAAAATAATAATATAATAATAATCAATCATTTAGCTCTTTATTTAACCATCTTACTATAATAAACATTATTTGTTCATTGGAGAGCCTGTATTTAGTGTTCATGCTAGTGAGGGCCGAGAATCCACTCTCACATAGGTACGTGGTTGCAAAATGCATCAGGTGTCTTTAACAGCGCGATTTGCCAAGGCCTTGCCAGAAATCTGGCAGTGGTTTCTGGTTAAATAAAATTTCACAGAACTGCTTGTTGCATTTCGATGAGGCTCTCTGTTCAGATATCGGTAAGTGGACTGGAGGCAGGGCATGAAAGGATAATGATCAGTTGTTTGTGTCGTCCGTTTCGGGAAAGTACCTGCGTAATTACGCACCCAGCTCACTCAGTGCTTTGCTATATCACATTTGACATGTCCGTAAGCTTGAGTAATTTGCACACAAAAGAATCATGTTAATTATTTGACTAGGCTACTTGTATTTGACATTGTGTTGTCCTTCGCTGAAGACTAGATGGTAAATTGTTGATTTTTGGCAGTGAAACGAGGCTACTCAGGCGAGAAAAAAACCTCACCCAAATGTTTAGCTCCTTGGAAAATTAAAGATTACTGTTTGAAAATGTGGAAGGAAAAAAAATAAATTATATTATTATATATATATATACAAATGTGAATCACATTTTTATTTGCGTACCCCGACAGCATTGCGCACCTGCCCTTAGGCTATAATTATAATTTGTTGTCGACAGAGTTACGGTATAAGGGCTATTTTGTACATGAGCAAAACATGCAAACTAAAATAGCTTGCCGATCTTGTATTGTGTTGTTGATGTCAACTTAATGGTGCGAACTGTAAGAAGGTAAATTCAGTCACTAAGATTACTTGAAACGTTTATACCATATTATGATAATACGTTTACTAATGTGATTGCAATATGGAGTAGAGAACATAGGAAAATTAGAACCATGTTTCGCAGAAGCTTGTGTGATCCCAGCAGGTTTCACAAATTGTGTTCCATTCCAGCCCAGCACACCTGATTCAACTACTCGACGGTTTGCGAATTAATTTAGTGGAATCATGTGTGCTTGAACTTGAATTGACCAAATACTGAATGAAACGAGAGAAGAGATAGGAAAAGAAAAACATCTTCTGGGTAATACACTAGCTCAGGCAGGAGAACATCTTCAGGGTAAATACACTAGCTCAGAGAAACATCTTCGGGTAAAA
>NW_019943160.1:170574-182028 GCF_002910315.2 Salvelinus sp. IW2-2015
TTGTCTCAAGGCTTAAAATTCCTTCTTTAACCCGTGCTCCTCCCCTCCATCTACACTTGTTGAATGTGGATTTAACAGGTGCACATCAATAAGGGAGCATAACCTTCACCTGGATTCCACCTGGTCAGTCTATGTCATGGAAAGAGCAGGTGTTTCTTAATGTTATTGTCCACTCCGTTGTACTATTGCACTCTTTGGACCAGACTCTATGCTCTAGCCATAGGAGTGAATTAGGGGGCATCTGACACGCCCACAGAGAACATGGAAATGCTCGTGAAAAGGGCATACCTGGGAGAAATAACCTCCTTGGAGACATTCTCCTGCCACAGAAAAAAGCATTTTCTGCTCCCCGTGAAGAGAATCCTACCGACGAGAGAGATAAAGAGAGAGAAGAGACAGAAGAGAGAAGAGAGAGAGAGAAGAGAGAGACAGACAGAGAGACGACAGAGAGAGAGAGAAGACAGAGGATGAGAAGAGAGAGACGAGGGAAAGAGAGAGAAGAGAGAGACAGACAGACAGAGAGACAGCAGACAGACAGAGAGACAGAGAAAAGAGAGAGGAGACAGATAAGAGGGGAGAAAAAGACAGACAGAAAGAGAAAGGTAAGAGTTGAGAGGGAGAATGAGAATGAGAAAAAAGAGAGCGATATGCAGAGAGATTCCATGTTTCCTAAATGTGCAACTGCCTAGCCAGCGCTCCATAACAAGCATTCACTCTCATTACCTGTAAGAAAGGACTGTCGCCATTAAATTGAAATGTAATTTTGCGAAATTGTGTTTTAATGTAGCTATATGGTCCGGCCCTTCCAGTGACGGTTTCCGTTGGACCCTCTCTCTCCTCGCGGCCATTTAATTGAGCTAATGGAGGAAGCTGCTAATGGGCTGCTTTATCTCGGCTTTGGTGACATTTCATCAGGGCTGGTGGTTGACTTTCCTCCAGACTGCCGCCGTTGTGTTAAGCCCATAGTCACACAGTGTAGCAGCGACACACACACACACACTCACACACTAAACACACTCACACACTACACACACACAACTAACACACACACACACACTACTAACCACACAACAACACACACACTCCACACACCATACTAAACACGCACACACACAATAAAAACACACACACAAACACACTAAACACACACACACACTAAACACACACACACTCAAAGCATATTGGACATGGTGAGAAGCAACCCCAAACTAAACCAATGTGTAAATGTGTAGACTTCATCCCAGCAGACTGTGAGCGATGCCGTCTGGGTAGAAGGAGGCAGAATTCAACAGTAATAACACTCGGTATTCATGAGGCAAGGTTGTAGTATGTTCCTGATCAGTTACGAAACAGGCCTACTTACGAGGCCTCGCCTGTACAGACACCCACATGCTTTACACTGGTATGCTAGTCCACTGCCTCGCCCTGTACAGACCACACGCTTACACTGGTTACCATGCTGCTGCACATGTCTTGCAGTCATCCTGACCATCCTGGCTACCTCTGTACAGACACCACACTTAACAGTCCACTGCCTCGCCCTGTAACACCCACATGTACACTGCTTGCTGTAGCATGTTGCTTACTGGTTCATGTCCACTTCTATCTGCGGTTGGGTTAATTCCCGGGGCACCAAGCAGGTATAAAAGGTTCATTTTTAACTGGTTCTTCTGAATAACATAAATAGAATGCATGTGAGAGACACACACACCTAACACACACACGCACTAAACACACACACACACAAACCACACCACACCCACACACTAAAACACACACAGCGCACTAAACACACACACCCACAACTAAACCACACACACCCACACACTAAACACACACACCCACACACTAACACACACACCACACACTAACACACACACCCACACACTAAACACACACACACATACTAAACACACACACAAACCCACACACTAACACCACACACACACCACACACTAAACAGACACACCACACACTTAACACCCCAACACACTTAAACACACAACCACACGCAGCATTAAACGAAACCCATAATCAATCAGTCACGTTTGAGCTCCATTTCCGTACATATTAAATCACTATATCAACACATCTGTCCTTGTACTGAAAGAGATTATCCAACAAGTACATGATGTTCTCATAGGACACACACACACACCACACACAACCCCAAAGTTAAACTTGTTCTCAGGAAAAGTGTAGGCTATGTTAATACCTAAATAGGCTATAAAATATGAACTAACACCACGCGGCGAAAAAAAATGAACGATCTGTCTAGCTCAAATAGGCGACCAAATATAGTCCTAAACAGCTGCTAGGTAGACAGGTTCAAATCAAAGCCGTGCTGTGTTTGAATTTGAAACGAAAAAAAAGAGGAACCGAAGGACTATCCATTCTTTCGTGTCGGTTGCGCCTAGGGACCACCTACCAATCTGTATTCTGTCAACTGGTTTTTAAATCCCTCCCTTTGTTACGGACACGGTCAAATCCTATAGGCCGACAGTCTACCACCTCTTCAAATCTATTGGTTAGCGCTGCATCAGTTAAAATGTTTAACGCACCATAGAGTTGAGCAGAGTTTAGTCCGAGAGAAGCGGTGCAACGGGAATGAACAGACCCGCACGGGAACATAATATCCAACCGTCAGGTTTTTTTATAAACATTTTTTCAAAACTGACAGGAAATTTACAGGCTACCTACGTTTTACAGACAATATCAACTGTTGAACGTTTTGAATAGGACTGTTTGTTATTGAAACATTGACCACAACCCCTCGCTGTCTGTCTTTTAAACCGAGAGTGAGAACCGACAAGGACATGCGCTATATGGGAACGTGTAACCCGGGCATCAGTGCAGCTCACGGGACCGGTAAACACGTCTCTAATAACCGCCGTGGATCTTATATTTTCCATTTGGAAATCTTCACAGCTTTCTGTCAGAAACATTCTCCTCGAAGAATCCGGTGACTCACCGCGAGGGAAGGCAAGCCTGTGCATTCTAATCAGCCGCACCGGGAGAACGGAGAGGAGAACGGAACGAGCTCATTGACATTACAGTCATACTTTTTCTGGAGCACTTTCTACTTCGGTAGCTCGCCCGCGCCTCGTAGCGCTGCCAGTCTGGCGTCGGTCCGAGCTGGTTGTGGCTTCATTCTCGCCACCGGGGAAGGAATATCAGGGTGACAGACCAAGCGAAGGGATTGCGCTTTAACATAAACCAAAACCAAAGGATTATTTGTGTTTTCTATTTAACCTGATACCTTTCGGTAAGTGGATGTTTTTACCCCCCTTCTCTGGTCACTGTCGTAGCGCAGGTGTTTACCATAGGATTGCTATTCTCACCGGGCAGGCTATAAGGCGTTTCAAACGGATCAACGGATAACGGGAGTTTTACCAAACCTCTCCAGTCTCTCGGTGTGGATGCAACAGCTTCTGAGATGCCACGAGCCTCGCCAGCCCAGGGGACGAACCGGAACGGAATAAAAAGGAGGCTTGATTCTAGTCTTGTTTTTGCGTCTCGGTATTTAGATTTCCCTTTGGATCGTTTTAAATAGGCGGATTATGCTAATTTGTTAACGCGTGTAAGAGGCTCATTTTAACGCATTCCTATTCATACGGGTTACTCAAAAGCGGGTGGCTATTATATCTATTGATTTAGATGTGGCTGTACATTCATATATTTATTCAGTTATAAACTGCCGAATGGTCACAGGCGGAAAAAATGACATATTTATTCATACTTATGACCGTTTGTCATCTGCATCCTAATAACCAATTTGAATTCCTATTGAAGCGCATGTGCCAGGTTTCCTACAGCACGCGGGTAGTTTTTTATAGAGCACGTATCCATACGATGAAAAGGACAACAACACAAAGCAGTATTGTGTATCATTAGCACTGCGCCTCCTCGACGCTTCTCAAGGTTACCTAATTGACAGGCTATCCCCATCCGTTGTGGAATGATATTACGCATTAGTTGTGCGTTTCATGTTGAAAGGATCAGTCACTGCATATCACACACACAGCTAAGGATTTATTATCATCAAGTCAAGACGAGTCATTATGTCTATTATTATTGATATATAAATAACTTTATTAACATATAATAATTATTTTACCCCCCCCTTTGTGTTTCAGGCAAAGAGAGCGACAGAGAGAGCACGGGGACGCATAACGGCTGTTCTATTCCGTTGGAGACAGACCGGGTTGCGATTATTCCTGAGATGAGCCTGGGCGTTCAACTGAATTTAAATTAGGTCCACGAGCACCACCGTTTTCTATAACGGGAAAGGAGACAGAGAGAGAAAAGGGAATTTAAATCGGTTGCTTAGAATGACTTCTACATTTCCACGATGAACGGAACTGTGTGTTTGATCCTGAATGGGTAGAAATCACCCATTTTGTGTTGAAGAAATCAACAGGTCGGAGTCGGAAGCGTAAAAAAAAAAATCCCTCGAAATTAAAAAACCTCTCACCGAAGGATGTATCTTTCTATTTTATTTTCCTTCTCCTTTGGGCTCAAGCCCTGGCTTTGAAAACTTGAATTATTCCCGTTAACGAAGAACAAGGCACGGACGGACGGTTATAGGCAACATTGCCAAAGATGCTAAACTCGGTCTCGGGCAAGGGGGACAAGGGAAAAAGTCCAACCTCAGGGTTTTGGAGAATCAGCACCAAATCTCATCGATGTGGACCCTGAGAGCGGGCTGCTCTACACCAGGCAACGCATCGACAGGGAAACACTGTGTCGGCGGAACCCCAAATGTCAACTCTCCATGGAGGTATTTGCTAACGACAAAGAGATCTGCATGATTAAAGTAGATATAGTCGACATCAACGACAACTCGCCCACGTTTCCTTCCGATCAGATTGATATTGACATTTCTGAGAACGCTGCCCCGGGCACCCGTTTCCCGCTGACTAGCGCTCATGACCCGGACGCTGGACGAGAACGGGCTGAAAACCTATCAGATCACACGAGACGACTACAATCTGTTTTCTCTGGATGTAAAATCCCGCGGGGACGGAACTAAATTTCCCGAGTTAGTTATCCAACGGCCGTTTAGACGGGAGGAACGCAACCATCACACCCTCATCCTAACCGCTACGGACGGCGGGGAGTATCCCAGATCAGGAACCATGCAGATTAATGTGAAAGTTATTGACTCTAACGACAACAGCCCTGTGTTTGAACAGCCCTCGTATGTTGTAGATATCCAGAAAACTCTCCACCTGGGAAAGTATTGATCGATTTAAACGCCACAGACCCAGACGAGGGGTTCCAATGGGCAGGTGGTGTATCATTCAGCGGTTACGCGCCCGACAGAATCAGAGAACTCTTTCTCTATAGATTCTAGAACGGAGTCATAAAAATCCAAGGAGAGATTGACTATGAGGAGAACTCTATTATAGAAATATGTTCAGGCGAAGGATTTAGGCCCTAACCCCATCCAGGCCACTGTAAAGTAACTGTGAATGTGATTGACAGGAATGACAACTGGCCCTCCATAGGGTTTGTGTCTGTGAGGCAGGGGGCCATTAGTGAGGCCGCCCGCCAGGCACCGTCATCGCCCTGGTCAGAGTCACGGATAAAGACTCTGGCAGGAACGGGAAGCTCCAGTGTAGAGTCTTGGGGAACGTTCCGTTTAAAACTAGAGGAGAACTACGACAACTTTCTACACCGTGGTGACGGACAGGCCTCTGGACAGAGAACAGCAGGACGAGTACAACGTCACCATCGTCCAAGGACAACGGCACGCCGCCCCTTAACTCCACCAAGTCGTTCTACCCGGCCTGGAAGATTCTAGACGAGAACGATAATGTTCCGCGCTTCACCAAAGCCGTGTATCTGCTCCAGGTGCCGGAGAACAACATCCCCGGGGAGTATCTGGGTTCCGTCCTCGCTCTAGACCCGGACCTGGGCCAGAACGGAACCGTGTTRTACTCCATCCTCAACTCCAACGTGAGRGGAGGAGACGTCAACACCTTCGTGAACGTGAACGCGGCCAACGGGGCGATCTACGCCGTSAGGTCATTCAACTACGAACAAATCAAATTCTTTGATTTTAAGGTCTTAGCGAAGGATGCTGGGTCTCCCCACCTGGAGAGCAACACCACGGTCAGGGTCAGCGTCTTAGACGTTAACGACAARATCCCCGTCATCGTTCTCCCGCTGCTCCTGAACGACACGGCAGAGATCCACGTYCCACGGAACGTCGGCGTAGGTTACATCGTCACCACGGTGAGGGCGGTCGACAACGATTACGGCGAGAGCGGGCGGTTGACCTACGAGATCTCCGACGGTAACGAGGAGCGTCTGTTCGAGATGGACCCGGTGACGGGCGAGGTGCGGACCGCTCACCCCTTCTGGGAGGACGTCAGCCCCATGGTGGAGCTGATCATCAGGGTGATGGACCACGGGAAGCCCACCCTCACCACCGCCGCACGCCTCATCGTCAAGGCCTACAGCGGGCCGCTGCCGGGCGGGGAGCCCCACATCAACGAAGAGCATCACAACTGGGACACCTCGCTCCCTCTCATCGTCACCTTATCCATCATCTCTACCATGCTGCTGGCTGCCATGGTAACCATCGCCGTGAAGTGCAAACGGGAGAACAAGGAGATCAGGACGTACAACTGCCGCATCGCGGAGTACTCTCACCCACAGCTGGGCAAAGGCAAGAAGAAGAAGATCAACAAGAATGACATCATGCTAGTTCAGAGCGAGGTGGAGGAACGGGACGCCATGAACGTCATGAACGTGGTGAGCTCACCATCGCTCGCCACCTCCCCCATGTATTTCGATTACCAGACGCGGCTGCCGCTGAGCTCGCCCAGGTCAGAGGTCATGTACCTCAAGCCCACGGCCAGCAACCTGTCGGTGCCCCAGGGACACGGCGRCGGCTGTCACACGTCCTTCACTGGCCCGGTGACTAACACCACAGATACCCCCAGTAACAGGATGTCCATTATACAGGTAGGAACAAGATACCATTTCAACTAGGTCTTTATTGATGTATCTATACCTTATTTGTTTAGGTTACCAGGGAAGTCACATTTAAGATTCAAATTCCTTCTTGTGGAATGGAAATGTGTGTTTGTCTTTACGTGTGTCTGACACAGCAAACACAAAACATTTGTCCCGGTCTAAACGACAACATTGTGATTATCCACCATATTCCTTCCTCCTGCCCTCATCCATCTTCCTCTGCTTCAGATCTTTCCCCTCTCTACTTAATGGACTGAATGTGCTGGAGTGTAGGTATAGTGTAACACGAGTGAAGAGAGATAGAAGTTGGAGATATGGAAAGAGAGAGTAAGAGTTGGAGATATGGAAAGAGAGAGAGACAGAGGAGAGGGAGAGAGTAAGAGAGTGTGGTGAGAGAGAGAGAGACAGTTGGATATATGAAAGCAGAGAGAGAGGACAGAGTTGAGAGAGAGAGAGAGAGAGTGGGGTGCATGGCGGACAGGCAGGTCATGCTGCCACATCGTGGAGAGAGAGAGAGAGAGAGAGAGAGAGTGGAGCCGGTGACATCATGACAAATCGATTACGTTTAATATTTAGGAAGATGTATTATTGTCTTGAAATCCACGCCAGACCTCTTCAATCAGACGTCACCCCACGGCCGTTTTATTGCAGAATTACAGTTTAATGCAGTCAGGACTTTACTGACTATATATTACATTTTGTTGTTTTGACAATATCCCAATGTTATTGTTGCACTAGTTGGCTGTGTCTTGTACCAAAACTGCAGTATTTCTCCTTCATAGCTTTCTTCATCTTCTTTTTACCTCGGCAGCCATGTGTTTTCTCATCCTCTCTCTTGTCCCTCTGCAGCAGACATAATGGTGAGCAATATATTTGGAACATCAAATGCAATAAAAAAACACAGTTTCGAAATTTTAAATAACATGTAGAATAGTACAGAATCGCAATACGTCTGACATCGACACATAGGTAATGGTGTTGATATTGTATTGTGAGGTCGCTGGTAATTCCAGCTCTAACATCTCCGAGGGAAGACAAGAGGCTCGTATGTGATGGAGATCTGATTGAGAGGGAATGTTAAACAGGACACATGCCAGAGCTTCTCAACATCATACTGGTTATGAACCTTGTTGACCGAGACCTACTCTATAGATATTTCATCAATTTATTTTTTATATCACAAATCATGCTCCAATACTGATGGTTCAAAGGTCATGGTGCGATAATAATGTCCTCTAAAACATCCTGTTTTTTTTACCAGTAATGAAAGGGGGTCGACATTTATTTTTACTAGGCAAGTCGGTTAATCGGTTAAGACAAATTATTATATACAATGATGGCCTAGGGACAGTGGGTTTAACTGCCTTGTTCAGGGGCCGAACGACAGATTTTAACCTTGTCAGCTCGAGGATTTGATCCAGCAACCTTTCGGATTACTGGCCCAACGCTCTAACACCAGGCCACCTGCCGACATCACGTCTATTTTCTAACTTCCAGGTGTTTTACGCATTCTTGCTTGTTTTCCCACATCCAGAGGCGGTTATGGGTAGAGAAAGGAGCTCTTCTTTTCAGATATACACGAGTGTTCAATATTACCCATAGTCTTCAATATTACCCATAGTCTTTCAATATTACCATAGTGTTCCATATTACCCATAGTGTTCCATATTACCCCATAGTCTTCCATATTACCATAGTCTTCCATATACCTAGTCTTCAATATTACCCATAGTCTTCAATATTACCCATCGTCTTCAATATTACCCATAGTGTTCCATATTACCCATATGTTCCATATTACCCATAGTGTTCCATATTACCCATAGTCTCAATATTACCCATAGTCTTCAATATTACCCATAGTCTTCCATATTACCACTCCTACATGTGTTCAATATTACCCATAGTCTTCAATATTACCCATAGTCTTCATATAATTACCCATAGTGTCCCATATTACCCATATTTACCCTATATTACCCATAGTCTTCAATAATACCTATATCTTCAATATTACCCAGAGTGTTCCATATTACCCAGAGTGTTCCATATTACCCAGAGTGTTCCATATTACCAGAGTCTTCCACTATTACCCATAGTCTTCCATGATTACCCTAGTCTTCCATATTACCCATAGTCTTCCATATTACCCATAGTCTTCCATATTACCCATAGTCTTTCCATTATCCATAGTCTTCAATATTACCATAGTCTTCAATATTACCCATAGTCTTCAATATTACCCAGAGTGTTCCATATTACCCATAGTCTTCAATATTACCCATAGTCTTCAATATTACCCATAGTGTTCAATATTACCCATAGTTCTTCAATATTACCCATAGTCTTCAATATTACCCATATCTTCATATTACCCTAGTCTTCATATTACCATAGTCTTCCAATTATTACCCATAGTCTTCAATTACCATAGGTCTTCAATATTACCCATTAGTGTTTCATATTACCCATATTTGGTTCAATATTACCCATAGTGCTTCAATATTACCCATAGTCTTCAATAGTACCCATAGTCTTCAATATTACCCATAGTCTTCAATATTACCCATAGTGTTCAATATTACCCATAGTCTTCAATATTAACCCATAGTGTTCCATATTACCCATAGTGTTCAATATTACCCATAGTGTTCAATATTACCCATAGTGTTCAATATTACCCAATATTACCCATAGTTTCAATTAATACCCATAGTCCTTCAATATTACCCATAGTGTTCAATATTACCCATAGTCTTCATATTACCCATAAGTCTTCAATATTACCCATAGTCTTCAATATTACCCATAGTCTTCAATATTACCCATATTCTTCATATCCCATAGCTCATTATTACCATAGTGCTTCAATATTACCCATAGTCTTCAATATTACCCATAGTCTTCAATTATACCATAGTGTTCAATATTACCCATATTGTCTTCAATATTACCATCGTCTTCATATTTACCCATAGTCTTCAATATTACCCATAGTTTCAATATTACCCATAAGTGTTCCATATTACCCATAGTGTTCATATTACCCTAGTGTTCCATATTACCCATAGTGTTCATATTACCCATAGTGTTCAATATTACCCAGTGTTCAATATATTACCCATAGTGTTCCATATATTACCCATAGTGTTTCCATATTACCCATAGTGTTCCATTATTACCCATAGTGTCCATATACCCATAGTGTTCAATAATTACCCATAGTGTTTCAATATTTACCCATAGTTTCCATATTACCCATAGATGTTCCATATTACCATAGTGTTCCATATTACCCATAGTGTTCCATATTACCCATAGTGTTCCAATATTACCCATAGTGTTTCAATAATTTACCCATAGTGTTCCATATTCCATAGTGTTCCATATTACCATATTGTTCCATATTACCCATAGTTTCATATTACCCATAGTGTTCCATATTAACCCATAGTTGTTCCATATTACCCATAGTGTCCATATTACCCATAGTCTTCAATATTACCCATAGTCTTCATTATTACCCATAGTGTTCCATATTACCCATAGTCTTCAATATTACCCATAGTTTCATATTACCCATAGTCTTCAATATTACCATAGTCTTCATATTACCCATAGTCTTCAATATTACCACATAGTGTTCCATATATACACATAGTTTCCATATTACCATAGTGTTCCATATTACCCTAGTCTATTCCATATCTACCCATAGTCCTTCCCATATTACCCATAGTCTTCCCATGATTACCCATTAGTCGTTATTATTACCCATAGTCTTCATATTACCAGAGTGTTCCATATTACCATAGTCTTCAATATTACCCCTAGTGTTCCATATTACCCATATTACCCTATATTACCATAGTCTTCAATAATACCTATAGTCATTCAATATATACCCATGAGTTCTTCAATATTACCCATAGTCTTTCCATTATTACCCATAGTCTTCCATATTACCCATAGTCTTCCATATTACCCATAGTCTTCCAATTACCCATAGTGTATCCATATTACCTCATAGTCTTCCATATTACCCATATCTTCCATATTACCATAGTCTTCCATATTACCCATAGTCGTTCCATATTACCCATATGTCTTCCATATTACCCATAGTCTTCCATATTACCCATTAGTCTTCCATATTACCCATAGTCTTCATATACCCTAGTCTTCAATATTACCATAGTGTTCAATATTACCCATAGTCTTCAATATTACCCATAGTGTTCCATATTACCCAGTAGTCTTCATATTCCATAGTGTTCAATTTTCCATAGTCTTCAAATATACCCATAGTCTTCAATATTACCATAGTCAATTAATATTACCCATGTATCCTCATATTACCCATAGCATTTCAATCTTCAATATTACACATTAGTTGTCCATATTTACCCCATAGGTCTTCAATATTACCCATAGTCTTCCATATTACCCATAGTGTTCCATATTACC
>NW_019943161.1:0-16917 GCF_002910315.2 Salvelinus sp. IW2-2015
AGTTTGCTTGTGGTCATTGTCCATTTGGAAGACCCATTTGCAACCAAGCTTTAACTTCCTGACTGATGTCTTGAGATGTTGCTTCAATATATCCATATAATTTTCCTCCCTCATGATGCCATCTATTTTGTGAAGTGCACCAGTCCCTCCTGCAGCAAAGCACCCCCACAACATGATGCTGCCACCCCCATGCTTTAACATTGGGATGGTGTTCTTCGGCTTGCAAGCATCCCCCTTTCCCCTCCAAACATAACGATGGTCAATATGGCCAAACAGTTCTATTTTTGTTTCATCAGACCAGAGGACATTTCTCCATAAAGTACGATCTTTGTCCCTATGTGCAGTTGCAAACCGCAGTCTGGCTTTTTTTACGGCAGTTTTGGAGCAGTTGCTTCCTCCTTGCTGAGCGGCCTTTCAGGTTATGTCGATATAGGACTGGTTTTACTGTGGATATAGATACTTTTGTACTGGTTTCCTCCAGCATCTTCACAAGGTCCTTTGCTGTTGTTCTGGGATTGATTTGCACTTTTCACACAAAAGTACGTTCATCTTTAGGAGACAGAACACGTCTCCTTCATGAACGGTATGACGGCTGCGTGATCCCATGGTGTTTAAACTTGCGTACTATTGTTTGTACAGAGGAACGTGGTACCTTCAGGCGTTTGGAAATTMCTCCCAAGGATGAACCAGACTTGTGGAGGTCTACCATTTTTTTCTGAGGTCTTGGCTGATTTCTTTTGACTTTCGCATGATGTCAAGCAAAAAGGCACTGAGTTCGAAGGTAGGCCTTGAAATACATCCACAGGTACACCTCCAATTGACTCAAATTATGTAAATTAGCCTATCAGACGCTTCTAAAGCCATGACATAATTTTCTGGAATTTTCTAAGCTGTTTAAAGTAGATGTRCTAACTGTTTTAATGACAAACCTAAGTGTATGTAAACTTCCGACTTCAACTGTACGTAATTTAGCAGATGCACTTGTCCAGAGCGATTTACGGTAGCGAGTTCATACTTTTTAATATTTTGTTTGTACTGGTCCCCCGTGGGAATCAAACCCACAACCCTGGCATTGCAAGTGCCATGCTCTACCAACTGAGCCACATGGGAACATTGTTTGTGTTACAATGACGTTTTGTATAATGTTCTTTATTCCTGTAACTGAAGCTGCTTGTATTGTCTGTCAAGCTAATCTCGCTCTCCTACCTCTTTCTCTCTCTCTCCCTCCTATCTCTCTCTCAGCTGTATGGAGACTCTCACGCTAAGATGCAGCGTGTGCTGACGTTGATCTCCGGCGGCGGTCTATCCATCACCGGCTCCCACCTCATGTGTGGTGACTTCCTCTACAGCGGACACACCGTCATGCTCACCCTCACCTACCTGTTTATTAAAGAGTGTGAGTACTGGATAAAATATCACACACACACACACACACATCTAAATACTGGTAATTATTGATAACTAACAAGTATATCATATTCTCATCTAGGTTAGATTATCTGTTAGGTCAAACAAGGTCCCATAGCTACGGCATCATGATCTCTGAACATTTTCTGGATTATGTAGTAATGTTACCGGGCAGATATACATTTTGTTGATGGAGGGACATTTTCCAGGTGTGGCCTGATCCTCTATTACAGTGTTTCCCAAACCCTGCCTGCCCCCCCCCCCCCCCCCCCCCCCCCCATTTGAACCAGCTGTGTAGTGCTAGGGGAAAAAACAAAACGGTCCCCCCCAAAGTGGGGCCCAGGACCGAGTTTGGGAAACCCTGCACTATTACACGTGTCAAACTCATTCTAAGGGGCTGTCTGTGGGTTTTCACTTCTCTCTTGTCACTAATTAGTAAGGAACACCCCCCTCACCTGGTTGTTGTCTAGGTCTTAATTGGAAGAAGGCCCTCCATGGAATGAGTTTGACAGCCCTGATCTATTACCTTCCCTCCTGTGTGGGACTTGTTCAAGAGGATGCAACGTCTGACCTTACTGACGACATACACAACCCCCTGTGTGTGTCTGTCTCCCCCCCCCTCCTCCAGACTCATATGTTTATATTGCCATCCACTTAACATTGACCATTTAACATTGACCAGGTTAATGAAATGAAAGAACCTCCTGTGTGTGTTTTGTCTTGTCCAGACTCCCCGCGGACGTTCTGGTGGTACCACCTGATGTGCTGGCTGCTGGCTGCTGTGGGAGTGGTGTGTATTCTGGTGGCCCACGAACACTACAGTGTGGATGTGGTGGTAGCCTACTTCATCACCTCACGCCTCTTCTGGTGGTACCACACCATGGCCAACGTCCAGGTGACATGCTGATACTGTACAATCTACAATGATGTTGATACTAGATATAGTACTGGGGTTGCAGGTAGCCTAGYGGTTAAGAGGGGTTGGCCGGTAACTGAAAGGTTGCTGGTTGGAATAGCCAACGTGAAAATCTGTCTGTGTCCTTAAACAAGCCATTTAACCCTAATTTGCTCCAGTGGCGCCGTACTACTTTGGCTGACCCTGTAAAACAACTTTCACTGCACCTATCTGGTGTGTGACCATGAAACATCTTCAAAATAAATGACACGTCCTCTTCTGGTCATCCAGGTGAGATATTGATCAGTGGAGGCTGCTGAGGGGAGGACGGCTCATAATAATGGCTGGAACGGAACAAATGGAATCCCCTATTCTAGATCACCTATTCCGCTAAAGCCATTACCACGAGCCCGTCCTCCCCAATTAAGGTGCCACCGACCTCTGTGATCTAGATAGAGTAATCGTTTCTGTTCTGGTGGTACCACACCATGGCCAACATCCAGGTGACATGATACTGTCATGWAGTAGAAGCAGATAGATAATACAGCAGATGGACAGAGATGATAAAGTAGATTCTTGATGATACTGCAGATGGACTGATACTATCCAGCAGAAACTGCTTACCAGTCTTCAGAACCTTCAAACTCAACTGGACCTCAAAGCCAGCTCCACTGCATTTTTTCATTGTTCCCCTCTGATCAGGGGCTGATTTAGACCTGGGACACCGGGTGTGTGCAATTAATTATCAGGTGGAACAGAAAACCAGCAGGCTCTGGATCTCGTCGGGTCAGAGCAGAATACTGCTGCTTTAGAATCTTCTTTACAAGATGAATTTAATTACACCCACCAGTGAGAATGAGACAAAATACAAAAAGTGTCCCTTTTTGACAAGCAGCTTGTTCAATCTCTKCTGCTTTCTCTGCAGACCTCTTGGTGGYTGTGCAAGAACATACTGACAATACAGCAGTTWAAAYGSCCKYMMSKYMRRRKAAKRTMYWTTWWRRMMMMTTTWAAWWMWWTMMMSCKKKYYYGMTMGYAWWAWWWMMMYAAWTWWMYWWAWMSCKWTMMWAWMMWAYYYSRMMTTMYAAAYGSKYGSWMYAKWTTTTMMMGGYWMMWYMTTTMGSCRMSCRMGMMYAAWRKKCKYGSVGMWAAWMWYMTWAWWYYKCSYWWAYYAAWWYMTWKKAAKCKAAAYMSCRRKKKAYYAWWYMWAAAAAACAATAATTTGACCAACTGGGGACATGTTGTTAGTCCCCACGAGGTCAAATGCTATTTCTAGGGGGTTTAGGGTTAAGGTTTGAATTAGTGTTAGGGTTAGAATTTCATTAAGGGTTTGGGTTAGGAGCTAGGGTTYGTTTTAGGGTTATGAGCTAGGTTTAGGGTAAGAGTACGGGTTAGGGAAAATAGGATTTCGAATGGGACTGAATTGTGTGTCCCCARAAGGTTAGCTGTACGTGTGTTTGTGWGTGCGCGTGCAATGCCAGAAGCACTCACACACTCTTCTGAACCACCTACCACAGTGTTTACACGAATCAGAGTACACCCTCATCCTCATCCATTAGGCCTGGCTAGGATCATGATGATAGATGGCTCTACCCACCCTGTGAGATTCACCTCAAAAGACGACCGCTTTCTGCATGTTTACATAATGATTAACCTAATGTTAACGTAATGACCTTAATGTTTCAGGGAAATGTTGTGTAAACCTCCCATAGTTCTGTGAATTACAAGTGTGAACGTTTGTTTGATAGCAGTGTCATCACAAAAGGTAGAGGTTATAGAAGTGCTATAATGTGTTGGCATGGTGTTACTCCCTCTGCTGGACAAAACTAAGACTGACATCATAATAGGGCTGACATTTACTATTACAGCTCCTCCCTTGTAGTTGTCAATTGGTGACTGTCACAATTTTATTGATTATTGAATTGCACAAAATGAGATGTTCTACATATCCATATTACTACTATTGATAGCAAAAGTTTACAATTGTTTTTGGCTGGGTAGTAGCCTAGCGGTTAAGAGGTTGGGCCAGTAACTGAAAGGTTGCTGGTTCCATTCCCTAGCTGACTAGTGGAAATCTGTTGATGTGCCCTTTGTGCAAGGCACTTAACCCTAATTGCTCCTGTAAGTCGCTCTTGATAAGAGCATCTGCTAAAAGACAAAAAAATTAAAGAGGACTAATCTTTGTTTGTTGTGCTAATGCTCCCGAGTGTGGCAGCGGTCTAAGGCACTGCATTTTAGTGCAAGAGGCGCACTACAGTCCCTGGTTCGATTCCAGGCTGTATCACATCCGGCCGTGATTTGGAGTCCCATAGGGCGGCGCACAATTGGCCCAACATCGTCTGGGTTTAGCTGGGTAGGCCGTCATAGTAAATAAGAATTTGTTCTTAACTGACCACCACAGTCAACCTCTGCACCTCCATGATGGTGGCCTCCGTGAAGGCAGGCTGCCTTTATCAGTGAGAGACGGACCCTGTCTGGGCCCACCACTGCATCGATCTCCGCCTGCACCCTCTCTGTGGTGTGAACGGGTACAAATGACATGGAAAACATTATTACAAAGCAACGAGCATTGGGAAACAGGACACTGGATATGTTACACATAGCATTATGATTGGTGTGTATACTACATCATGCTACAACAAGGAGTTCTCTTTAGGTTCCATTGAACTGGTCCTCCACACTCCTCTTCCTGATGTAGTACCTTGGATATCTGGACACACGACCATGTGTTGGTGGTGACATCAGTACCAGCGATGAAGAGACTCCTATGATGTAATGCTCACGTTTAAGTTGTCTGTTGTTTTTGTTGACAGGCCCTGCGGTGCTCGCCCAACAACTACCTCACCAACACCTGGTGGAACCCCGTGTTCAACTTCTTTGAGAGGAACGTGCAGACCCAGGTGCCCTGCTCCTTCTGCTGGCCAATCACCTGGCCCCTGCCTGCCTTAAGAATTCCTGTAAGAAGTACAGTGCAGTGCAGAGCCTGCGCGGAGGAGTAGAGAGTAGGGGCTCCACCCCACTTCAGGATCTTGTTCACCAGGCATTCACCACCAGTGTTGCTTTGAACACCCCAACCTATTTTGTATTCATGCAGTATTTATGGTCTATTATGTGATTTTAAAGTATATTGTGAAGGATAGTTGAAGTTGCGAGGAAATGGTCATATAGGGAAAGTATGTGAGAAGATAACATAATCCACATGCATTGGGTCCTTGTGTACTTCACCACTACAATGTATCTTATTTATGAGGTCAGTTTTATTTGAAAATGTTCTTTATTCTTGTGAATGTTACTGTAACAAACTCAACTGAAGTCAACATGTTACGATGTCATGCAGCGCTTTGCCACTGTCTTGCAGCTTTACTCAAAACTCCAATAGAAAAATTGCATTTTATAGAGCTATACCTTATTATGTTTACATCAATTTGATTTAATAATATTAAGTACTTTAAAAATATATAATTTCCAAAATGTGCCTTTAAATACAAATGCATGCAATTTTAAATTGCAAACTTGAAGATGTTTGTTTTCAATGTTTTATATTAATTTGCATTCAATGTGCATTTAGTCTTAGTCTCATATGATTGTGTGTCCTAATGTACCATAATTTATACCTTCATAATAAAAAAAGAACACGTTGACTTCAGTTTTGTCCAATCAAAAGTGCAGATACTAGGAGAAGTATGACGCCTGCACGGGTCAACCCCTTTGCCGTCGTCATCTATCAACGCACCAATCACACCACCCGTTCTCTCACCCACCAATAGGAAGCAGGAATCACCATGCGTCGTTTACTTACAAAAATAACATGGCAGAACCTTCTGAAAACCATCTTTAAACTTATACTTAGAATATTTTGACGAGTCTAAATATTCAACTCGTTTCCAAGGATTACGAGGTGTTTTTTTGTGCTTTGCAGCCGATATAAACCCATGGTTATGGAATTATGGCACGAGCTCCTGGCACTTCTGCGCTGTCCCATGTCTGCATTCTGGCCTTGACAGTATTCGTGGCCGTCTATTATCTAATGCACACATTTCGCAAACACCAGGATTTCTCCAATATTCCTCCTGGTCCTAAACCATGGCCAATAGTTGGAATTTTGGCGGTTTCTGGTTCCCAATTTCATCTGGAGGAGGTTTGGAGGCTGGGAGGGAAGGACGTTCCAAAGTCAAAAACACGAGCTCTAATTTCGCCTCAAGTTATTATCACGGAACAAGCTAAAGTTTACGGTAACATCTACAGCATGTGGGTAGGGAGTCAGCTCGTAGTAGTACTGAACGGATATGAAGTGGTCAGGATGCCCTCTCAAACCGGGCAGATGTGTTCTCCGACAGACCAGAGATTCCCACGTTACCATCATGACAAAGCGGAAAGGTAAGGCTGCTTCTAGACTCAACCTGTGCGTAATAACGCATGAAAGCACAATAGTCAATAGATTTTTGCTGAGGTCGATTTTACTCATCGTATGAGCGGTCTTGGATGAGCGTTTTGCCCGGGTGAATATTCTATTGTTCTATAAAACAAAAATAAGTTGACAATGCCAGAAAAGCCTTTGGGCAAACGAACTTCCAGAAGTAATCAAGGCACTCTCTGTAACAGAAAAATGTAAACGCCTTCGTTGTGGCTTACACCGACGTGTTGCGGCTATATCAGCCTTCATCAGGGTGAAAAGATAGTGGTGTACAAACAGGGTATATCCCAACTCTCACAGGAAGTGACTCACTCTATTACCATATGTAATTGATAAAGTAAAAAAAAAATGGGGAAAACAACATTCAAGATACAAAGATGAACAAACAAACATGGCATAACAAGAGAAAGAAGTGCAATATCATAAAGGAAAAAAATAACTGTGTATGAGCTCATGTTACCAAACTTAAGAATGGAGAACCAAAAATAAACCCCATCTTTTACAGGTAAGGAGAATAATCCATTTCCTCATTTAGACCTGGCAAAACAGTGGCCTTTAGTTTAAAGATCCAGAACGTTTCGCATTTTAGGAGTGTTTGAGACGATCGCCCCCCACCTGCGAGAAATGGGAACCACTTCAATGGCCATGGCTTAAGAGAGTTTGGGCTGGCATGGCCAATCTGCTGTAATGTTTAGTCAAAGGATACTTGTCGTTAGCAGTCCTTATAGCATAGGCATGTTCAGACACCCTGTCCTTGAGCCTTCTCTTAGTACGTCCTATGTAAAAGCACCCACCTGGGCAGCCTGTACACCACATAGGCAGCCCAAACACTCTGAAAGCCATTGCCATTGAAGAGGTCCCCAGTGCTCGCAGGGGTCTCAAACACCTCCTACAACGCAAAACGTTTTGGATCTTTAAACTAAAGGCCACTGTATTGCCAGGTCTAAATGAGGAAATGGATTATTCTCCTTTCCTGTAAAAACGTGGTTATTTTTGGTTTCTCCATTCTTAAGTTTGTAAATGAGGTCACGTGTACACAGTTAGTTTTTTCCTTTATGATATTGCATTTCTTTTGTGGTGTTGCATTCTTGTTTTTCCATGTTCATCTTCATATCTTGAATGTGTTTTCTTTCTCCAAGTTTCTTTACTTCATCAATTACATACAGTATGGTAATGAATTGAGTCACTTCCTGTGAGAGTTGGGATATTCACCTGTTTGTTCACACTATTATTTGTCACCTTGATGGGCTGTAGCCACAACACGTCTGTTTAAAAAAAAAAAATCTTGCCACGCATAAGCCGTAAAACATAAATACTTTAAAAAGATTCCACTACATGAGAGTGCCTTGATTGGAAGTTTGTTTGAACAAAGGCTGTTCTGGCATTGTTTACTATCCAGCATCAACTTCTTTTTGTTTTATAGTATTTCATCCCATGATCAAAGAGCACCTCATGGATMAACTATAAACKAAAGAAGCCCTCCTCTCCTTTGTCTCTATTCTATTGTTATATTATTCTATTGTTCTATTATATTATTGTATTCAATTGTTCTATTCGATTGGTATGTTATATTAGATTGTTCTGTTATTCTATTGTTCTGTTCCATTCTAGCGTTATATTCTATTGTTCTATTATATCGGTCTGTTCTCTTCTATTGCTCTATTCTATTGTTCTATTATATTGGTCTATTCTATTGTTATATTCTATTGGTCTATTCTATTGCTCTATTCTATTGTTATATTCTATTGGTCTATTATTTTGCTCTATTCTATTGTTCTATTCTATTGTTCTATTCTATTGGTCTATTCTATTGTTCTATTATATTGTTCTATTCTATTGCTCTATTCTATTGTTCTATTATATTGTTCTATTCTATTGCTCTATTCTATTGTTCTATTCTATTGTTCTATTATATTGCTCTTCTATTGTTCTATTATATTGTTCTATTCTATTGCTCTATTCTATTGTTCTATTATATTGTTCTATTCTATTGCTCTATTCTAMTGCTCTATTCTATTGGCCGGTTSTATTCTATTGCTCTATTATATTGCTCTATTATATTATATTGCTCTATTCTATTGGTCTATTCTTTTGGCCTGTTCTCTTCTATTGCTCTATTCTATTCTCTTACATCGGTCTGTTCTCTTCTATTGGTCTCTTCTATTGGTCTATTCTATTGTTCTATTCTATTGCTCTATTCTATTGGTCTGTTCTATTATATTGCTCTATTKTATTGGTCTATTCTATTGTTCTATTCTATTGGTCTATTCTATTGCTCTATTCTATTGGTCTATTCTATTGGTCTATTCTATTGTTCTATTCTATTGGTTTATTCTATTGTTCTATTCTATTGCTCTATTCTATTGGTTTATTCTATTGTTCTATTCTATTGCTCTATTCTATTGTTCTATTATATTGTTCTATTCTATTGCTCTATTCTATTACTCTATTATATTGTTCTTTTCTATTATTCTATTCTATTGGTCTGTTCTCTTCTATTGCTTTATTGTATTGTTCTATTATATTGCTCTATTCTATTGTTCTATTCTATGTTGGCTATTTACTATTTGCTATGATTCTATTACTGACTATTTATATTGTTCTATTTATTATCTCTATTCTAATTGGTCTGTTCTCTTCTAATTCAGCTTTATTGTAATTGTTCTATTATATTTGTCTCTATTCTAATTTGTTCTATTATAAGTTAATATGATTGGCAATAAAATTTCTATTGCTCTACTTCTTATGTTCAATTCTACCTTAATTCTATTTCTATGGGCGCGGTCTGTTCTCTTTTGCTATATTAGTTTCTTCCTATTCTATTGCTCCTATTATATTGTTATATTATATTGGTTTCTTCCTATTTTGCTTATTATCATTGCTATCACCTTCTATTCCAGGCTATATTCTATTGTTGCTATCTCTATTATTCTATTATAATGCGGTTCTCTGTTCCTCTTCTATTGTTCTAATTAATATTGGCTTCTCATCGTATTTCTATTGTTCTAATTACTATATTGCTTATCATTTGTCTATTTGGTCTATTCTATTGTTCTATTTCAATTTTGCATTATCTATCTTATTTGGTTCTGTTCTTTCTTTATTGTCTATTCTTATTCTATTGCTGCCTAATTCTATGTGTCTACTTATATTGGTCTGTTCTTGCCTTTCTAAATGTTTTATCATTACAATTCTATTGTCTATTCTATTTGTGCTTCATTCTTATTGTTGCCTTCTATTCTGCTTCATTTATTTGTCTATTCTATTCGGGTCTATTGCTATTGTTGCTATTATATTTGGTGCTGTTATCTTCTATTGGTCTGTTCTATTCTATTGGTATGTTCTATTCTATTGTTCTATTATTTTGGTCTGTTCTATTCTATTATTCTATTCTATTGTTATATTATATTGGTCTGTTCTATTGTTATATTATATTATTCTCATCAAAAGTCTTCCAAGCAGAAAAGGAAAGAGAAATGTAATTTTGCTCTGTAAATAATGACATATGTGTACTAGTGCATAGTGACAGCACTATTAACRGTCCTCGCCTCMTATCATTTKTCTGAACCTTAGGCATAGTTTTTGCACCTTATGGACCAGTATGGAGAAGGCAGCGCAAGTTCTGCCACACCACGCTGCGGAACTTTGGCCTGGGCAAGTTGAGCCTGGAGCCCTGTATCCTTGAGGGGCTGGCTGTGGTCAAATCTGAGCTTCTGCGTCTCGGCGAGGAAGATACTGAGGGTTCAGGAGTGGACCTGACCCCTCTGATAACTAACTCTGTGTCCAACGTAATCTCCTACATCGCCCTGGGCCAGCGCTTCCACCACGCTGACCGGGAGTTTGGCGCCCTGCTGGACCTGATGGCCCGCGGCCTAGAGATCATCGCCAACAGGTAGCCTAGAGGTTAGAGATGTGGATCAGTAGCCGGAAGGTTMACTYGTTCAAAGACGTGGGAACTYAACTGGTAACTGGAGGGCTGCTGGTCTCTGATCTCAAGMAGAATTTCCTGCTGTGTGCCCTTAAGRGCTTAACACATTTCAGTTTCTCCCAGAAAACAGGCAGTAACGTATCTATTCTACTCTATTCTATTCTAACAGCGCGGCGGTCCTCATCAATGTCTTCCCCCTACTCTACTACCTGCCCTTCGGTGTCTTCAGAGAGGTACGGCAAGTGGAAAGGGACATCACTGCCTTCCTGAAGCAGATCATCACCAGACATAGGGAGACGTTAGACCCAGCCAACCCCAGAGATCTCATAGACATGTACCTGGTAGAGATGCTGGCCCAGGAGGCCGCTGGGGAGACGGACAAGATAAGATAATAACTCAGAGGACTATCTATTCTACATCATAGGAGACCTCTTCATCGCTGGTACTGATACCACCACCAACACAGTGCTGTGGATGATGCTCTACATGGTCGTGTATCCAGATATCCAAGGTACTACATCAGGAAGAGGGGTGTAGAGGACCAGTTCAATGAACCAAAGAGAACTCCTTGTTGTAGCATGATGTAGTACAGTACCCAATCATAATGCTATGTGAACATATCCAGTGTCCTGTTTCCCAATGCTCGTTGCTTGTAATAATGTTTTCCATGTCAATTGTACCCGTTCACACCACAGAGAGGGTGCAGGCGGAGATCGATGCAGTGGTGGGCCCAGACAGGGTCCCGTCTCACTGATAAAGGCAGCCTGCCGTTCACGGAGGCCACCATCATGGAGGTGCAGAGGATGACTGTGGTGGTCCCCTGGCTATCCCTCACATGGCCTCAGAGACCACAGGTGAAGAGAGAGAAACCCTACTAGTCATTCTAATTCTATGGTAGAACCTGACTTCCGTTATGCACAGTCAGATATAAATTGTATTGAATTGCTTTCTCAACAACTTGGTCAGTCAGTTCCACCAGACCAACACTACAACAGGGACTAGGCTGCTGCAGCAGAAACAGGAAAGTACAACCCTTTCGCTATGGTTCGTCTGTTGTTGTCTTGCAGAGTTCCGTGGCTATACATCCCTTAGGGCACAGTGATCATCCCCAACCTGTGGTCTGTCCATAGGGATCCCACTGTGTGGGAGGAGCCAGACGACTTCAACCCCTCTCGTTTCCTAGACGACCAGGGGAATCTCCTGAGGAAAGAGTGCTTCATACCGTTCGGAATAGGTAGGTCGTAAGGCAGTCTCTCTCGACAGACGTATGTGGGGGTCCCATTAGCGACTTGCTCTACGACTGGCAAAGGGGAGTAGTCACACGGTATACACTGAGAATGAAGCCTTTCTACTGTGGACATTTACAGTTAGGCTCCTGTAAAATCCACTGAAACAAGGTTCAAAAGGTTAGTTCACAATCTCACTGGATTGTTAAAGTCCCATAATACCCCTACATGAGTATGAAGCAGTTAGGCCACGACTGAACATTTCAATCATTTGATTTCACAGTCTTACTGGATTATTATTGGAATGCACTTAGTATGACCATGACTTAATGTGCATCTTTACAGTGTTCTCTCCCTCTCTTTCCAGGACGCAGGGTGTGTATGGGCGAGCAGCTGGCTAAGATGGAGCTGTTCCTGATGTTCACCAGCTCGCTGCAGGCCTTCAGTTTCAGACTGCCCGAGGGGCTGCCCCTCCTCCCATGCACGGGCGCTTTGGCCTCACCCTGGCCCCCTGCTCATACACTGTGACTGTGAGGCCCCGGCGGTGAGGCCACCAGACGACAACAAACCGCTGACACCGTAATTAAGCCATAAGGCACAAGAGGAAGTGGTGTATCATGAATACAGTCACAGGTAAACGGCGTTAGTTGGCCACGATGCGACAGCATCGGCCAGTCAACCCATTTGTCTGTGACTGTATTCATGATACTGCCTCGTGCCTTATTGCTTTTATAAAACTGTTACTAAAATAACAATTAATTACATATTTTAATTAAAACATTATTTTGATAAGTCAATTCATACTAACATTACTAACTTAATTCTTCCACCAGAAGATATAGTCCAGACAAAAATCAGTTTTTTAGTTATTGCTACCGACGCCACCCAGTCTTAAATATTTCATAGTTGCTAGTCAAAAGTACAGGGAGTCCATTCTAAACAAAATGGGTGCAATGCAGGGGACCATGTCTGTTCCCAGGGCCCTATGTTCCCTCAGCCCATGTTCCCAGGCCCTATGTTCCTCGCCCATGTTCCCAGGGCCCTATGTTCCCTCAACCAGTTTTTTCCTTCAGCTCTATCTTCTAAACAAGGCAACAGTAAATATTAAAGACAAAAACCTTCTGTTATGTGATAAATATTTTACATAGCTTATATTTTTCATACCCTTTGGTATTTTGGTGCGTTAATCCACTGTTATATGGTTATATTCAATTACTTGAGTATTTTGTATTTGTATTTCACTGGACTGAAATATGTAAAAATCAAAGTTATTTTGATTGTCTATTGCATTATGGCATAAAAATAAATCAAATGATGATCTTGATGTGCTTTAATGCAACTGTTGCACACACTATTCTTGTCTTGTCAGTAGAAAGTGCTATTGCATCCTATCAAACTACAATGGTATACTGTTGTTCATATTTTGCTGTGTTCTAGTGACTATGGAATATATTGCTTTCTTATTCTGACACTTCTCCCAGTCATATTTAAGGTTAGAACTACCTTTCTAAGTGTCCTGATACTTCTAGCTTGGAGTTGTATTTTTATGATAACATAGCTACAGTATTTCACTTTTTAATGTGTATAGTATTGCTTACTATGTGTGTCCAATCAATTTTTTAACCACTCCCCTTCTAATTGGGGCTAATTGGAAAAGCTGTTCAAAAGAGGACATTGTATTATTGTTGACTCCTGAGGAAGGCCATGCAGCCGAAACGCGTCAGATTTTAAAGTTGTTTCTATTGAACATGCCATACTAATAAAGGCATTTTAATTAATTATATGAAGAGTGCCTTGGTCCTCCTTTCTTCTTGATGACCAATTTACCCCTTTACCAAAGAGCACCTTCTATCTACCAAAATGTTACTATTGTGTACCTTAGTAGCGCTTCCCTCCTCCTCTTTCTACAATGGTATTATTGACTCATTCCTATATCAGAGCAATAGTAGGAATCTAATAAAACACACCACATCAAACTGTGTGAAAGGTCATGGAACGGGCTAAAAAGTCACGTGACCACTGCCACACAACGACCTTCCTACTTTCCATGGTGTCTGAGTGTCAGTACGTTCAGCCACAGCCAGCTCCTTCATTCTGGTGCGGTCCTCTCCGCCTTGCAAACCATGGCTTTCTTCACTCACCAAGTCATCAGAGGTCTCTCCTCTTCTGCAGTCCGAAATGCAGCGATCAAACACGTTACGATCATCGGGGGTGGTCAGATGGGTGCAGGTATCGCACAGGTAACGTTAGTTAACTGTTAATGACAGAAGTTTGTTTGCTAACATTAGCTTGCTACAGAGGTTGGCTAGCTATCTTGTAAGCTAACCAGCTGTGTAGCTAACGCTGCAAGACTAGCTAACAAGCCAGTTAAATATAGCAATGAAGTGTACGAACTTACCGAAAACTGTTGGTTAGTTAACCGCTAGCTTGCTATTAGCTAGCTTGTTAGACACCCACTTGAGAAGCCAACCAAGGCAATTCCCCTGATGCAGGGGATGAGTTGTTCAGGCTAATCAGTAACACAACTCTGTATTATAAGCAAATGTTGTTAATCTCTGGGTAAGAAGTACAGTATGRCTCACAAGCTGTCTCAGGTTGATCAGTGCAAAACACAGATGGTGAAAATAGCTGCATGAGGTGGCCTTTGACCTATATCTACTTTAGCTAGTTAGTTATATACGGGGTTTTGTTACCTAGTTATATTACTAAAGTTACTTTTTGACAGTCAAACCTGGTGAACACCTGTCCCACCCACTCACGACTCGCACTCCCCCTTTCTAATAGGTTGCTGCTACAACGGGCCATTCGGTGGTGCTAGTTGACACAAATGAGGAAATCCTGAAGAAATCCGCCAAGGGAATAGAAGGCAGTCTGAAGAGGGTGGTCAAGAAGAAGTTTGCTGACAAGCCAGATGTTGGTCACTAATATGTTAATGTTGCCAATGAGGAAATGTTGGCAGAACTTCATTTTATTAACACCATTGAGTCAAACAGGGGTTTGACAGTCATCATGTATGTTACAGGCAGGAGCAGAGTTTATTGCCAAGGTGATGGCCAACGTGTCGATATCGACAGACGCAGCGTCTGTGGTGGGGAGTACAGACTTGGTGCTGGAGGCCATTGTGGAGAACCTCAAGATCAAACAGGGCCTCTTTGGTGCTCTGGACAAAGTGGCACCAGCGTAAGTATGACCGACTAGGGCTTGAACCTGTGTCTCCTACACACCACAAGACTGTCTTATCCCACTGAGCTGAATCCTAGGCATTAGCTTGTGGGTCAAGAGAGAGAATTACAAATGAGGAAATCCTGAAGAAATCCGCCAAGGGAATAGAAGGCAGTCTGAAGAGGGTGGTCAAGAAGAAGTTTGCTGACAAGCCAGATGTTGGTCACTAATATGTTAATGTTGCCAATGAGGAAATGTTGGCAGAACTTCATTTTATTAACACCATTGAGTCAAACAGGGGTTTGACAGTCATCATGTAGTTACAGGCAGGAGCAGAGTTATTGCCAAGGTGATGGCCAACGTGTCGATATCGACAGACGCAGCGTCTGTGGTGGGGAGTACAGACTTGGTGCTGGAGGCCATTGTGGAGAACCTCAAGATCAAACAGGGCCTCTTTGGTGCTCTGGACAAAGTGGCACCAGCGTAAGTATGACCGACTAGGGCTTGAACCTGTGTCTCCTACACACCACAAGACTGTCTTATCCCACTGAGCTGAATCCTAGGCATTAGCTTGTGGGTCAACCCATGTCTTTGGTCTGAAGGTTACTCGCCAAGCGAGTGTGAATCCAAACCACATAAGCACTGTCCTGTCTCCGCTGCCTGCGACTTTGTCAAGAACCATAGGAGTTAGCTATCGATGATCCAGTGTTGAAATGAACATCAAGCCAGAGCAAGTGCTGTTTGATTAGAAAACATTTTTGGTTGCCATTTTGAATGTGTAGCCTAAATATCAAAATTCCTTTATCTGCATTTGAGCTTTTTTTCTAATCTTACTATAAAGCTATGCTGGTATCCTTGAAATGTGCTTAAAATAGATTATTTTAAAACTATTCTAATTAATATGAAATATTTCAAAAGGAAAGGCATTGTGTGTCCCACATAATTGATGTTACTAATTGGGATGTACCTCATGGGGGTTGCTTGCTGCTTGTTGCCTGATGTTTTGCTTCCTCTATTTTAAGACACACCATTTTCGCCAGCACAACATCCTCTCTGCCCATCACCGACATAGCCAGCTCCACCAGCAGGCTGGACAGATTTGGAGGGCTGCACTTCTTCAACCCGTCCCCATGATGAAGCTGGTAGAGGTAAGGATCAATAGTGCGGCGTACATTTTAGGACATTCTCTCCTATGATAAGTCTCTATATAGTCTCCCGCAAAGCAGTTATTTTTTTATGTCATGATGGCGATGTTTAAATTAGAAACATATGTAAGTTGCTTTAAAAATGACACGTTGATAAGGAGAGCAAGCCCCAAGTTTCAATTGAAAGATGTTAAGATGTTTACGTGTCCTCTTCAGGTGATTGGAAATCAGCCACAAGCCAGGAGACCTTCGATTCCCTCCTCACTTTCAGCAAAGCACTGGGAAAGACGCCAGTGTCCTGCAAAGTAAGACCCTCGCTTTATTTAACAAATAAAAGTATTTCGCTAGTATTGTACACCTATAAAGATAATGCAGTGACATACCATATTACACCATACATTATCTTCATCATATCTAGTTCAGATACATTATAAACGGTTCACTAACATCAGTACGTTATGTTCATCATCAGGACACTCCTGGGTTCATTGTGAACCGCCTGCTGGTGCCCTACATGATGGAAGCCATCAGGCTACATGAGAGAGGTACACCACCCCTGCATGACTGAAAGATAGTCAAACGTTTTGCCTGTATATGAATGAAAATAGCATCGAGCCAAGAGGGATGTGACATGGTTGTGTATAAACATCTATGGTTAACAAAAACATAGTTGTCTGTATACGAAACCGTTGTCACCCTTCATTCAAAGTCAATGGCTGCATGTGTGTGGTGCTCTTTTG
>NW_019943161.1:20904-31956 GCF_002910315.2 Salvelinus sp. IW2-2015
AACCCATTTTGGTCCTGAAGGTTACTCGCCAAGCGAGTGTGAATCCAAACCACATAAGCACTGTCCTGTCTCCGCTGCCTGCGACTTTGTCAAGAACCATAGGAGTTAGCTATCGATGATCAGTGTTGAAATGAACATCAAGCCAGAGCAAGTGCTGTTTGATTAGAAACATTTTTGGTTGCCATTTTGAATGTGTAGCCTAAATATCAAAATTCCTTTATCTGCATTTGAGCTTTTTTTCTAATCTTACTATAAAGCTATGCTGGTATCCTTGAAATGTGCTAAAATAGATTATTTTAAAACTATTCTAATTAATATGAAATATTTCAAAAGGAAAGGCATTGTGTGTCCCACATAATTGATGTTACTAATTGGGATGTACCTCATGGGGGTTGCTTGCTGCTTGTTGCCTGATGTTTTGCTTCCTCTATTTTAAGACACACCATTTTCGCCAGCAACACATCCTTCTGCCCATACACCGGACATAGCCAGCTCACCAGCAGGCTGGACAGATTTGGAGGGCTGCACTTCTTCAACCCCGTCCCATGATGAAGCTGGTAGAGGTAAGGATCAATAGTGCGGCGTACATTTTAGACATCTCTCCCTATGATAAGTCTCTATATAGTCTCCCGCAAAGCAGTTATTTTTATGTCATGATGGCGATGTTTAAATTAGAAACATATGTAAGTTGCTTTAAAAATGACACGTTGATAAGGAGAGCAAGCCCCAAGTTTCAATTGAAAGATGTTAGATGTTTACGTGTCCTCTTCAGGTGATTGGAACATCAGCCACAAGCCAGGAGACCTTCGATTCCCTCCTCACTTTCAGCAAAGCACTGGGAAAGACGCCAGTGTCCTGCAAAGTAAGACCCTCGCTTATTTTAACAATATAAAGTATTTCGCTAGTATTGTACACCTATAAAAGATAATGCAGTGCATACCATATTACACCATACATTATCTTCATCATATCAGTTCAGATACATTATAAACGGTTCACTAACATCAGTACGTTATGTTCATCATCAGGACACTCCTGGGTTCATTGTGAACCGCCTGCTGGTGCCCTACATGATGGAAGCCATCAGGCTACATGAGAGAGGTACACCACCCCCTGCATGACTGAAAGATAGTCAAACGTTTTGCCTGTATATGAATGAAAATAGCATCGGAGCCAAGAGGGATGTGAGTCAGGCCACGGGTCAAAGGAGGACATTGATATTGCCATGAAGCTGGGCGCTGGGTATCCCATGGGGCCCTTTGAGCTGCTGGACTACGTAGGACTGGACACGGCTAAGTTCATCATGGACGGTGAGGGTTGGGCTGCTTCACAAGTGTGTTCCTATTACAGAGTGATTTCAGTACCAGTTAAAAGAGGTCTATATTAGCAGCTAGGAACAGGCCCAATAGGATTAGCTGCATGTCATATGGCACAGGGGAGGAGCACTGTTTTGGTTATAGAATGGTGAGATGGACGAGAGGTGCCGGTGGTCTTTTGAAAACGGTGATGAATATTTGAAGAAGCAAAAACATGAAATGAAGTAGGTGCAGGCAGTGTAAAACCAATGCAGAAGCAGTTAGTTAAAATGAACCGTTTGTGTTGATGACTTGATTCCAGGCTGGGTTGAGAAGGATCCTGACAACCCGCTGATGCAGCCCAGTGAGATGCTGAACAAGCTGGTGGCCGAGGGCAAGTTCGGCAAGAAGACCGGAGAGGGCTTCTACAAGTACAAGTAACCCCGCCCCAGCATCAACACTAGCTGGAGCCTGTTCATTAAAGGGCACCCCCCCCCCCCCCCACCCCCACCCCCTCCCCCCACCCCCCACCATGCGTGACAAACGGAAATGAAAATAAGCGCTTCCGATTGGACAAGATCATGTAGTCCCTCAGTACTGATAAGGGCATGAATGATAATAGAAAAAACCGTCTGGTTAATTTTGACAACGGTAGAACAGAGATGCAGCCGGTAACGACCCTCAGTGCCTCCTGAGGAATGGGTAGACCGGTGTTATCAATTCAAAATCTGTCTTTTGACTGTATATTCTGAATGTCATCTTTATGTGTGGTTTGTAAGTAACTGAGTTTGTGGCATTAAACTGACTTTTCCAAATGCTTCCCATAGGTTGTTCTGAGGTTTCTATTCATCCAGTTCTTTTCTAGGGATGGATTTGCCTCTGGACCTTTGAGCCAACACACCCTGCCATTAATGGATACCCAGTGATACAGTGCATCGGAAAGTATTCAGACCCCTTGACTTTTTCCACATTTTGTTTACATTACAGCCTTATTCTAAAATGGATTAGATTGTTTTTTTTGTCCTCATCAATCTACACACAATACCCAATAACGACAAAGCAAACACAGGTTTTTATACATTTTTGCAAATGTATTTAAGTAAACAAATATCACATTTAAATAAGTATTCAGACCTTTACTCAGTACTTTAAGCCCTTTGGCAGCGATTACAGCCTATTATTCTTTGGCATCATGCTACAAAGCTTGGCACACCTGTATTTGGGGAGTTCACCATTCTTCTCTGGCAGATCCTCAAGCTCTGGTCAGGTTGGATGGGGAGCATCGCTGCACAGCTATTTCAGGTCTCTCCAGAGATGTTAGATCGGGTTCAAGTCCGGGTTTTTGCTGGGCCAAAAGGACATTCAGGGACTTGTCCTGAAGCCACTCGTGTGTTGTCTTGGCTGTGTGCTTAGGGTCATTGTCCTGTTGGAAGGTAACCATGGCTACAGTCTGAGGTCCTGAGTGCTCTGGAGCAGGTTTTCATCAAGGGATCTCTCTGTTTCTCATGGCCTGAGAGTCCTTTAGGTGCCTTTTAGCAAACTCCAGCGGGCTGTCATGTCATGCCTTTTACTAAGGAGTGGCTTCTGTCTGGCCACTACCATAAAATGCCTGATTGGGGGAGTGACTGCAGAGATGGTTTGTCCTTCCTCCACAGAGGAACTCTAAAGCTCTGTCAGAGTGACCATCGGGTTCTTGGTCACCTCCCTGACCAGGCACTTCTACCCTGATTGCTCAGTTTGGCCAGGCAGCCAGCTCTTGGAAGAGTCTTGGTGGTTCCAAACTTCTTCATTTCAAGAATGATGGAGGCCACTGTGTTCTTGGGACCTTTAATGCTGCAGAAATGTTTTGGTAACCTTCCCCAGATCTGTGCCTCGACACAATCCTGTCTCGGAGCTCTACGGACAAATCCTTCAACGTTTTGGCTTGGTTTTTGCTCTGACATGCACCGTCAACTGTGGGACCTTATATAGACAGGTGTGTGCCTTTCCAAATCATGTCCAATCAATTGAATTTACCACAGGTGGACTCCAAGTTGTCCAAACATCTCAAGGATGATCAATGGGAACAGGATGCACCTGAGCTCAATTTCGATTATCATAGCAAAGGGTCTGAATACTTATGTAAATAAGGTGTTTAAAAAATATATATATCAAAAATGTATAACCTGTTTTCGCTTTATCATGGGGTATTGTGTGTAGTTCGATTAGGGATATTTTTTTTAATCAATTTTAGAATAAGGCTGTAATGTAACAATGTGGAAAAAGGGAAGGGGTCTGAATACTTTCCGAATGCACTGTATGTCAGTCAACAACCCCTGCGTGTTCAACCCTACTGTTCATTTCCAATATTGTTTCTTGAGTTACTTTGACTACTCAATTCGAAAATCTAAAATATTACCCTCTTTATATCCCGGCATTAAATTGATCATCTTGGATACATGAGACATCACATCTCACCTTTTTCCATGGATTTAACAGTTTAAGAGCAGCTTCAATACTCAAGATGTAGATTTTCCCTTTTGTCAGCATAGCCGTAAGACTGTATGAAAGTAACCTCAGTCTCGGCATGCTGCTGGAGTTTTAATTGGTCGGTTTTAGAGCCTTTTGAAGTTTRCCCTCGAGATTTGAKTGATTTATAGTCAATAATTCTGCTTGGTAGTTCTATTTAAGACCYCTAAGTGGCAGTGTTGTCAAATGCAGAATTTCTGGATATGAATCATATGATGGGCCTACTAATGATCACAAGCTACAAGATTATTGGGCTGGTTTCCTGGACATAGATTTAGGCCTAAACTAAAAACAATGCTCAATGAAGAATCCCCATTTAAATAGGTTTTTAGACTAGACTAAGACTAGGCTTAATCTCTGTCCCGGAAACCAGCCCTGTAAGTAAGGTATACCTTCTATCGCATAAATCTGGTCGGGAGATCAAATGAGCCAATGCCTTTTTATTTTTCTTTAAAAAAACAAAACATGTTGAAAGTGTTAAAATGTGACCACTTGGGAAGCAAAGTGCTTATACCAAGATGACAGTGATTCAAAATACGACAATGAATAAAAAAAAATGCGTCAAGTAATACTAAAAATAGAGCATAAAATCAATAAAATGTTACAGAAATGCATGAAATAAACAACATGGGCAAAAAGACCACAGTTACCAGATAGAGAAGAGAAAAGTCCATCGCAATCAAGCTTGGTGTCAATTCAGGAAGTACACTGAAATTCCAACTCCAACTTCTCTTCAATMCTTTCCAATGAGGAAAATGTCGAATTGCAATTGGAATTTGGTTAACTTTCTGAATTGACTGGAATTGACCCCAACCCTGATCGCAATAAAATGAACACTGCCAAGTGCTGGGGTAAATATATATCTGCTTCATTTGTCAGTTTAGAACAATAAAATATAGGCCTCTGAGCAACCACTTGCCTTTGTCCTAACGTTGCCTGCAAAAATACCAAGAAAAGTGACATATCCTGACAGTTTCTTTAAAAAGTACACATACTGAGCTTTATTTTACATCTGAGCAAGACTCGAGTCAAGGTCACTATTTGTTACAAATAGTATCAAAAGAAGCCTTAATTTTCATTTTTCTGCAAGACGCTTTAACAAGAAAACAAATGGCTTTCCTGTGTTCAAAGCTTATTTTCATATATACCAGTATATATATTCTAAAAAAAGAACAAAACAAAAAATTCACTGAAAATATACACCGAGAAATTTAAACCAAGTTCAAAATACAAAAAAGCATTCAATTAATTCCAACTCAAAGGTAAAAGCTATAATCATAAAACGTTGATATTTTTTGCACCAACTGGTCGTTAATAAAAACAAAATGGAGGATAGGAGCCTTGAGAGGATGTTTCCTTGACAACATGTGATTGACATCCCTCCATCTTCCTTGTGATAGTGCAGTCAGTCTAAAGAGGTCAGGCCGCAACCCAAACACGTGGTCTGAAATCCAGTGAGAGAGGMGAAAGGGGAGTGTTGAGGGTCGAACATAGTGGGCTGTACAAAGGAAAGGAACGGAGGTGGCAAATAACTTAGGAATAACTTAGAAACAGGTGTTGGGGAGGTGTTAATTGTGTTTGACAAAGTGAAATCGCTGAACTGTTTTCAGTGCAGTGCCTTGGATTGAGATAGAGCTGCTTGTAAGGAGAAAAAAAGGCGTGAGGGGGCTGGGGAGTGAGGGGGCTGGGGAGTTGCATGCGGTTGGATGATGGTCTTTAGTAGTGATTGTCTTGTTCAGTTCAGAGTTTCTACAGCAGATAGGAGAGTCACTGCAGGAGAGGAGTATAAAGTGAAGTTCGGGGGGGATATTCCTCTGAGAACGGGAGTTGAGGCTTGGGGGTCGGAGATAAGGTGGAGGAGGGTTCATGGAATCTAGCAGGCCTCCATCTCTAACAGAGGGGCCAGAGCTGCTGCCTTCGCTTTGCACGACGTGGAGAAAGCGTTCCGTTTTCCTCCTGAAGTAGAGAGAAACATTGTCAGTTCAATGGGCAACAACAGAGGGCCTAAACGTGTCCATAGTCATTGCTGTTACAGGTCATTTGCGAGTGCTGGCTGTCTTTCATACTGGTCAGAAAKYGAGAGATGCAATGCACTTTTAACCCGTTCAGTCTGAGGGAAAACCCCTCACTAACTAAAAAGGAGCTCAAACACATGAAACCACAACAACACATTGCTGTCAACGTCGTCTGAAACCAGACAGTCTCACACGTCCCACATACAGTGAATGGGTGCTGCATCCTCACAATGCTACACACACACACACACACACACACACACACACACACACACACACACACACACACACACAAAATAAAACACACACAAAACACACACACACACACACACACACTACAGAGGACCTGGGCGAGTGAAGGAGCTCTACAGTTCTGCCGTCTTCAGAGAGCAGTAATGGCGTTGCCGACCTGAACATTAGGTCGTAGGTTAGTGACAGGATGTGGGTTGGCATTAGCTTTGATCTCGCGCTGACATCAGGTCACTGTGACCCAAGCTGGCTCCATCTGCTCTGCCCCCTCTCTTACTGACACCCTGATGTCATCTACCTACTGCTACGCTCTCTCTCTCTGAACGCAACCAGCCATCTAGTTAGGATACAGCCTCTTGTTGACAATTTATGCTGCCACCGCTGTGTGTGGGCTGTGGGAGGTAGAGAGAGTCTCCTCAAGCTGGAAGCACTTTACAGGGCCTTCTAAAAAGCCCCGCCGGCCACCATCCACCCATCCATGCAAGGGAAATTGTTTGTCAAACCACAAAGTGGTTTTGCTCAAAAACTGGTCTGTGGCGAACGTAGCTAAAAGAGTTAGCTGCAGTTATTGACGGACGGCGGTGTTGGTTATTTTCCAGCATCAAATAGAATCAGTGATCAAAGAGAGGAGGGGAAGAGATTCAGAGGTAGATGTCTGACCGGGTAGGGAGTGAAAGATGTGAGAGAGAAAAGAGAGAGAAGGTGTATTAGGAAGACCTCCCTTGTGGTGAGGTCAGAGAAGAAGTGTGTTTTTGTGGGTTGAGAAGTCAGCTGAGCCCTGCAACTCCACCCTGGCACCACACACACACACACACACACACACTCTCCCCTCCCTCCAGATTGCTATACCACATGTGGATGAAAGGGAGTGGGACGGAGGCCGCCTTTCCCAGGGATGGCTGACCCTGAGCCTCCCGGGCGAAGGAGAGGAGGTACTGTAGTGAGGGCCGCAGAGAGAGACAGAGCCTCTGTCGCTGTTTATTTACCTCCACTGCCCCCTTTTTATCCCAGGATCTGAGAGCCCAGCCCCAGCGCCCCCTTCCCGTCCTGGGGAGCTTTTTACTTCCCTCCCGGCCACAAGATGAAAAGCCCTGGCTTAGTCCTTCCTGTCTTGGGAAAAGGCCTGGGGGGCTGGGGGGTGGAGGGGGCGATGGAGGGGTGTGGTGGTGGTGGGTCAGGAGGGGGCATCAGGCCAGGGCTTCACAGTAGACCCACCCGACACCAACACACAAACGCCGGGATTCAGGAGCAACTTGACCCCTTCCCTGCCCCCTCTCCCTCTGCCCACCTCCCCTCCCCTCAGTTAGCACTCAGGAATGCCGGCTGGACTTCTTTGCAGGAAATGAAACGCTCCTCTGTTCCAGTGGAGGCCGGGTRCTGGCTCTGGCTCTCTCTCTCCTTGGCCCAGGGAGGGGATGGGAGGTGGGGGGAGCGATTGAGACCAACGGGGCCCAGCCTCTGGGTCTTTGAAGCGTGGGAGGTTAAGATAACTGGCACGGCCCCGCGTCTCTCAATCGCCGCCTCCACCTTCCCGGGGCAAATCAAAGAGCCCGCAGCTGGGCCCGTCCCGCCTGCCTTCCACTACTCCTCCCCTTCTCCTTTCCCCCCTCCCTCCCTCCCCCCTCCTTCCCTTTGCTGCAGCGGCGCTCTGGGATTTCTTTTGGTTCCATGAAAAAGGAAAACACAACCGACAAATTACTGAAAATAAGCCAAATGGAGCGAGGTGCCTCCAACACAGGCAGGAGTGTAGACTTTACCATGGCAGAGGGAGAGAGGGAGGAGAAGGAGGAGGAGGAAAAGGAGAAAGAAAGAGTTCTGGGAGAGAGAGGAGAGGAGGAAATGCCAAATCAGCTGACTGTTTGTTGCCATGTCTGTCTCGACCACAAAGTCAGCAACCTAGACAGACAATGTTCTTATTTTATGAAATATGGTTTCAGAGATCAACTCCAAATCACAGAAACCCAGGAATTTGTACATCTCGACTGAAAAGATGGCATTAAAATCTGGAAATAAACCTGATTCTTGTAATTTTCTCTGCCAAGTTTTCTAAATGGTCAGAATCAGGTTTTAACACAGCATTGGCTGGATGGAAAGGTAAATGGTGGCTATTCATATCCAACCAGTGATTGAGACAACGRATTAAGTTCAGGAAACAAAGTCAGACGACCAGAAAAAAACGGAGATGGCCAAATTTGCACTGACTGTGCTCCGTCTTGGTGAGATAATCACCTTGCTGTGAAGTGTTTAAACTATGCTTTTGTTTGGCGACTCCCTCTCGGCTCAGGAAGTCTCACTTTCTCTATTAAATTGTGACACTGCCACAACCGGCAACCATCAGCTTGAGAAGGAAGAGGTAAAACCGAAGAAGAGAACTGATGTTATTAACAACTGGCTTCCTCCTGTCAGCACTTTCTCTGTCCGGGAGACAGAACATTAAAAGGAAAACCTAGAATAGCTCTGTCTGTCATTTCTAACCTCCAACCAAAAGTCAGGGTGGTTTGGTGGGAGAAACGTTGTTCTTGTCTGGGCTGGGAACACGGACAATGGTATTGTTGATAACGGTGGGATGTTTCGGGGGGGGTCCAGTTAAAACAGAACGAGGGAGAGGGGGATGAGAAGAAAAGAGAAAGGGAAGTGGATAAAGGAGGTTTCTGTCTATACGAGGCTAGAGGAAGGGAGAGGGGAGGGTTTTTGATTGTGGGGAGAGGAACGGTAGGGGGTAAGGCTCCCGCCCACCGAGCCACCAAAAGCCCAAACCTCAGGCATGTGCTGGTGAGACTGAGGTAGAGTTGGGGGTCTGGGGGTAGGAGCCCTGTCTCCTTACCCCTCTACCCACATCTGATGCGCCGTCGCTGGGGGCCCGAGCTGCTGAAGTCTGGCCAAGCGCGGCGTAGTGTGGTGTGCCCCCGCAGTACTGCACAGCTACAAAGCTGGAGCTGGGGGCTGGAGGCCAGGGCGGCACTATCAAAGGGCTCGTACAATGACTGCTCCCTCTGCTGCGGCGCACTTCAAAGGAGCCCCACCGCCACTCAGACTCACCATCGGATGGGAGGGAGGGAGGGAAAAGAGGGGAGAACGGGGAGGAAAGACGGGACAGAGAGAGAAAGKGAGTAGGAGGAAAGAGAGGGAGAGAAACCCCCCTACAATAGGAGCCACATTTTGTTCAGCAGAAGTAGAAACTCAGCCACATCTCAAAACAGAGTTTCGTGTTTATAAAGAATMAAATAGAGAAAGAAAAAACATCTTRCTGCGACCCCTCTCCCCTTCCCATCTCTCCCCTCTGTTACCTGCYGGCCTTTTYTGATCCAGAGATAACGACTCAGAAGGGGGGACGTTTTACAAGGCAGCACACCCCCACCACCCCCTCAATCTGCAGAGTCTCAAGGAGCCACCGGGGAGAGACAGAGAAGGGGGGAGGGAAGGAGAAGGAGAGGAAGTAGAGAAGACATGACAAAACCCAGCAGGGAGGGAGAGGCTCTACCCTCATACGGTCACTCCCTGCAGCTGGCCAGACCTCGGCACAATAGGCCAGTGACTCAACCAAAACAAACCCACAGACCCAGTCTAAACAGAAAGCCCCACTTTAGYTGATTCGCTGTGTCCTAAATGYCACCCATCCCAAATGGCACCCTATTCCCTTTATAGTGCAKTACTTTTGGCCAGGACCCATAGGGCTCTGGTCAAAAGTAGTGCACTATAAAGGGAATAGMGTGCTATTGGGGATGCACAGCTCAGTCGCACACATGTAAACTAGAGGTCCCCAAGTGCCCCTAAGAAGTATCAAAGAGAGCCCTTTTCTCTGAAGGAGGAGAGGCAAGAGATTAAGTCCAGGGTTTGACTAAAACCTGCGCGATAGACTCGGCGGCACACCTGCATAGTTTAGACATTCCACTACAGCTGCTACACCCCTGGAAGGCCACAAGTGCTGAAGGTTTTCTTTTTCTCCTTCACAGGGCTCTGCTGTGTGTGTGTGTGTGTGTGTGTGTGTGTGTGTGTGTGTGTGTGTGTGTGTGTGTGTGTGTGTGTGTTGTGTGTGTGTGTGTGTGTGTGTTGTGTGTGTGTGTGTGTGTGTGTGTGTGTGTGTGTGTGTGTGTGTGTGTGTGGTGTGGTGTGTGTGTGTGTGTGTGTGTGAGAGAGAGAGAGAGAGAGAGCACGAGAGGGACATTTTCGTTTCTACTTCCTAACCCACAGTAACATTAGCCGGTGGCTGTCGCCCTGATTTATGCCAAGCACTCTTTTTTTCCTTCTTTGTGAAGTCTAGTTTTAAAGAGGAGGCAGGAGATCCTCTCCTCTACTCTGCTGAGCTGAGACGCTCAGAGCAAGACCCTGAGTGTTTCACAGCCCCCCGAAACCATTCCAATTATCCCAGGTCACTAATAACGGCTGTGGTGGTGGGGTGTGTGTGTGTCCTCCACTGTGCCTTAAGGCAACCAGCACCAAATCAAACCAGCTCTGGAACTGAAGGTAAGACTCTGAACCCTGCCTGACTGCAGCCGGAGAGTGGGCTGGCTGTTTGAGAGAGGGGGGGTGAAAGTGAGGAGAGAGAGGGGGAGAAAGGGAGGAGAGAGAGGGGGAGAAAGTGAGGAGAGAGAGGGGGAGAAGGGAGGAGAGAGAGGGGGAAGGGAGGAGAGAGAGGGATGAGGGCAGAGAGAGAGTGGAATGACAGTTGGGAGAAGGAGAACTCTCGAGCACAAGAGGAATTTTAATTTTTGCCCTCTCCCTCCACCCCTTGCTCCCCCCCACACCCTCCCACCCCACCCCTTGCTCATCAAAGCCTGACAGCTGACTTCTGCCTCCACACATCACAGGCAAACACACGGGGGGGGGGGGGGAAGAGAGAGAGAGAGAGAGAGAAGAGAGAGAGAGAAGAGAGAGAGAGAGAGAGAGAGAGAGAGAGAGAGAGAGAGAGAGAGAGAGAGAGAGAGAGAGAGAGAGAGAGAGAGACCAACCTACAGTCAACGCTCTGTACCACACTAGTTCACGCA
>NW_019943161.1:32100-39226 GCF_002910315.2 Salvelinus sp. IW2-2015
TCACTAAGCTTTAAGCACCACTGTCAAGCACCGCACTCACAGTCACTGCCCTGTACTAGCCCATCTGTAAACAGCCCATCTATCTACCTACCGTCATCCCATACTGTATTATTTATTTATCTTGCTCCTTTGCAGCCCAGTATCTCTACTTGCCCATCAATCTTCGTGCACTATCTCACATTCGTTTTTAATTGCATATGTAATTACTCAGCACCCATGGGCCTATTTATTGTCTATCTCCCTTATCTACGCTCATTGCACATCTGTATATAGATTTTTTGTTTTGTTTGTCTTACTGTATTATGACTTGTTTATTGTTTACCCATGTAAAAACTCTGTTGTTGATTGTTGTGTCGGCACTGCTTGGTTTATCTTGGAGGTCGCCAGTTTTGCAAATAGAACCTTGGTTTCTCAACTAGCTACCTGGTTAAATAAAGGTTAAATAAAAGAAAGAAGAGATTAAAAGTAAACCAATGGACTGGTTTGGTTTCAATAGACAGATAAATATAACGCAGGACTGTTGGTTCCAATAAGACATGATTAAATAGAACCAGGACTTTCTCTGATGTTGATATTATTGAACGCAGACACTGCCTGGTGTGTGTGTGTACTTTTGTGGTGTGTGTGTGGTGTCGCCCCATCTCCCTCACCGCTGACAGCAGCTGTTGTTTAAGATACTCTCTCCTGATTGTAAATGTCTTCACCAGACACTGGCCTGGGTGGGCCCGTCTCTCCTTCACAGGGTCCTTGGCACACAGGGCAACGACCGCCAAGGACTCCAGGGGCAGACGCAGGCGGCACAGACCCTTATGGAGCTTCTGGGCAACAAACCTGACCACCTGGTAACACTCTGCCTGGAGAGAGAGTGAGGAGAGATGAGGTAGGGGGAGAGAGTTGAGGAGAGAGAGGGGGAAAGTAGAGGAGGTTAGAGAGTGAGAGGAGAGAGAGAGGAGAAGAGAGGTTGACGGGGGGAGAGAGAAGGGAGGGAGGTAGAGAGATGAGGAGAAGGGGGGTAAGAGGAGGGGAAGAGTGGGGGTAGAGGGAAGGGGAGAGAGAGAGGGAGGAGTAGAGGGAGGTAGAGGGGAGGGAGGTAGAGGGAGGGGGGAGAAGAGAGGGGGGAGAGAGAGGGAGAGGTGGAGGGAGGTAGATGAGTAGGTGTTTTTGAAATGAGAGAAGAACAGAGACATGTGTGTGTGTGTCTAGGAAAGTGTTTTAGAGGTGTGTGTTCTTACATTGATGACCAGGGCCACAGAGTTGGTAACTGCTCTAGGGTGATGATCTCATGGTAGCAGGGCTCCTGTGGCCACGCTTCAGTAGGGCACACGCTGCTGCCAACGCTCATCCCCGCCTGGACATATCTGGTTTAACTGTGGGGGGAGGGAGGGAGAGGGGAGGGGGGAGGGAGGAGGGGGAGTGAGAGCGCGGTGTGGAGAGTTAAGAGAGAGAAGAATGTGTCAGGTGTGTGTCAAAGTCCTAGTAAATGCTGGTGTGTGGTGTTGTGTGTGTGGTGTGTGTGATGAGTGTGTGTGTGGTGAGTGATGTGGTGTGTGTGTGATGTGATGTGTTACCTCATCTTGCCCTGCTCTGTCAGGTCTCCATCACTGTGTAGTATAGCAGTCAGCAATCTCAGAGTGGAGTTACCAGACTTAGACAGGGTGTTCTTTACACCCACCAACCACCTCACCATCAACTTGATACCCTGGATCTACAGACACAGAGACGCACAGAGGAGAGAGAGAGAGAGAGGTTAGAGAGAGAGAGAGGAGTAGAGAAGAGAGAGAGAGAGAGAGAGAGAGAGAAGAGAGAGACAAAGAGAGAGAGACGCAGAGACAGAGAGAGACAGAGGCACAAAGAGAGAGACAGAGAGACAGAGACAGAGAGGCACAAAGAGGACAGAGAGAGAGAAGACAGAGAGAGTGAGAGAGATAGAGACAGAGAGAGAGAGAGAAGAAGAGAGCGAGAGAGAGACAGAGAGAGAGAGACAGAGAGAGGAGCACGAGACAGAGAGAAAGAGAGAGAGAGTGGGAAGGAAGGAGGGAGAGGTTACAAGCCTTTGCTTTGAAATGGGGACAGCAGACTTTCCAACCCGTAACATTACTTTCTGAGTATCACTTCAGTGCAGCGGGGGCAGCACGGTGCACGCGGGGGCATCCCCGGCCCCACGGTGCAGCGGGGGCATCCCCGGCCCCCACGGTGCAGCGGGGGCATCCCCGGGCCCGCCAACGGTGGCGCTGACACCACACTGCTCAAATCATAGGCAAATGCATCTTTTTAGCCTCATAATGATGTTGGCAGGACATATTCTCAGTAGGAATGGTAGGTTATAGACTGTTCTGGTACTCTTCAGTCGCTAACTAGAAATACGTTTTAATGTATAATCAGGGTTCTCCCACTGAGGTTGGGGAAGGAGGTAGAGGAGAGGTTGGGGAAGGAGGTAAAGGAAGAAGGGAAAGGAGGTAAAGAAGAAGGGAAACCAACCTTGGCCAGGGTTTCAGAACGACACCTCATCATCAGGAACCCACAGCTTGGTAGTCTTCTTACCTGGGATCTACACAACAACACAACATCCACAATAAACAGAGAATGTTAAAAACCAGGAACACTGCGATAGCTTCTCCTCTCAAATGAAAAGACGTGTTCTGTGTGTATCTGTGTGTGTGCCCACCATGTCGCTCATGAGCAGGTCCTTGACTATGAAGTTGGCCACCAGTGATTTGAGTGGAAGCGGCAAACTGTTTCTGGGCCAGCAAGCCAGGTGACCCAGAGTGGTGAGAGGAGTTATCAGCTGATCCAGGTCCTCAACGTCAGGCCTTTTTGCAGCGGCTGGGAAGAGAGAGACAAGACATTTAACTATTTACTTTTATCATCTGTTTACATGTGTAGAACATCAAGGCCGGTTTCCCTAGACACAGATTAAACCTTGACCCCAAAATAACTTTCAATGGGAGATTAATATTCAGAAAGCTTTCTAGTCGCTCTTCCGGTTAGAATATAATATTTAAATATAACTATGTATAATATTTTATAAAGTGATGTAGTTAAGTGAAAGACGCTGAAGAAGCGTAAAATATTAGGAGAATTTAGATCGTAAAGGCAGACTGGTACTCACCTCAAAATCTGAGCGAAGTGTGTGTCTTCTGTGTGTGAACATGGCATGGATACAGTGGATGGCCATACTTGGCCTGGCGAGGGGTCCTCTCTTCAGCTTTGGTCTGCAGTACTGGCAGCAGAACACTAGGGGGACAAGAGGAGAAGCATTAGAGGAAGACCCCCACAGTAACAAACCAAATGGTCTGCAGTACTGCACCAGAACACTAGGGGGCAAGAGGAGAGCATTAGGGGAAAGGACCCCCACTGTAAACAAACCAAATGGTCTGCAGTACTGGCAGCAGACACTAGGGGGACAAGAGGAGAGCCAATTAGAGGAAGGACCCCCACTGTAACAAACCAAATGGTCTGCAGTACTGGCAGCAGAACACTAGGGGGACACGAGGAGAAATTTAGAGGAAGGAATTATGGGGAAATAAGAGACTGATTTTCCCCGGGGAGATGAGGTTTATGAATTGCCTGACTGGGCTGTGGTACAGTGGATGACGTGTTACATTTGGATAGTTCAAATGGAACTGTTGACAGGCCTCCCGAACTATCAACCAATCAGCATCCAGGATCCAAACAACYAGTTCTATAATACACATTCATACACTAGAAGGCTGTTTTACACACCACAGCAGCTTGTTCAATGGGATGCAATGTCCAAAAAAATCTCCAAGACTTTCTACCCTACCTGTTGGAGACATTAGCCGACTCGTTATGTTCTAATCTATAGAAAGATGATTATTTGACGTGGTCGGCTGTCCCAGCGACTTCAGTCTAATAATAACACCAAGGGAACACAATCAAAGAGCTTTATGGGGAAACATTTCTATACATCAAGAAAAGGAAAGCGGGAAAAAGTGAACTCACGACTTGATGCGAGGAAGGTATGTAGGTATGTGTGTGTATGTGTAGGTATGTGTGTGTGTGTGTGTGTGTGTGTATGTATGTATGTATGTATGTATGTGTGTATGTGTGTGTGTGTGTGTATGTATGTGTGTATGTGTGTATGTGTGTGTGTGTGTGTGTGTACACATCGAATGCAACACAAACATTTGACATTAAACTCACGACTTGATGTGAGGGAAGCTCTCCTCCATCTTGCTGCCTGTGTTTTTAAATATCTGCAGCGCCGCCTCGGCCACCTTCTCATCATCCATCTTCAGACAGCCCAGCAGGGATTCAAACGTCTCCGCAGAGTGGAACGACACCGGGTGGGTAAACGACAGGACCTGGAGGGAGGGGGGGATGAGAGAAGGGTGAATGACAACAGAGACAGAAAGCACAGGTAGCCAGAGAGGATACAGAGAGAGAAAGCACAGGTAATCAGAGAGGATAAAAAGAGAGAGAGGGAGGGGGGGTGAATGACAACAGAGAGAGAAAGCACAGGTAATCAGAGAGGATAAAGAGAGAGAGATACCTTGAGTAGTTCCAGTCCTGCCCTGATGGCCTGTTCAGTAGGAACTCCCTCTTCATCATCCTCAGCTGTTCCATCTATCGACTTGTTCACCTGCTTTACCAGAGCACTGAGAGGGAGGGAAGTAGAGAGGGATGGATGGAGAGAGAGAGAGAGGGAAGTAGAGAGGGAGGGATGGAGAGGGAGAGGGATGGATGGAGAGAGAGAGAGAGAGAGAGAGAGATCTATCCTAGGTCCATACTTATAAGCATCGGGCATGCTAGTTGTTGATTAATCTAAGCATAGTTTGCAGATAGTCAACGCAAGCCCATGGCTAGTTGTTTGATATCTAGTCATATTAGCATCCCATGCTAGTTGTTGATAATTTCTAGTCATATTAGCAACCCATGCTAGTTGTTGATAATCCTAGTCATATTAGCATTCCATGCTAGTTGTTTGATAATCCTAGTCATATTAGCATCACCCATGCCTAGTTGTTGATAATTCTAGTCATATTAGCAACCCATCCAGTTGTTGATAATCTCTAGTCATATTAGCAATCCCGTGCTAGTTGTTGATAATCCTAGTCATATTAGCACCCCATGCTAGTTGTTTTTAATTCTAGTCATATTAGCAACCCATGGCTAGTTGTTGATAACCTAGTCATATTAGCATTCCATGCTAGGTTGTTGATAATCCTAGTCATATTAGCATCCCATGCTAGTTGTTGATAATTCTAGTCATATTAGCAAACCCAACGTTGTTGATATCCTACAGTCATATTAGCATCCATGCTAGTTGTTGATAATCCTAGTCATATTAGCACCCGGGCTAGTTGTTGATATCCTAGTCCATATTAGCATCCCGTGCTAGTTGTTGATAATCCTAGTCATATTAGCAACCCATGCTAGTTGTTGATAATCCTAGTCATATTAGCATCCCGTGCTAGTGTTGATATTTAGTCATTAGACATCCATCAGTTGTATACTACTAGTCATATTAGCATGCCAGTGCTATTTTGTTGATCGTATTCTAGTCATATTAGCAACTCCATGCTAGTTGTGATTAATCCTAGTCATATTAGCATTCCATGCTAGTTGTTGATATATCCTAGTCATATTAGCATCCCATGCTAGTTGTTGATAAATCTAGTCATATAAGCAACCCCATGCTAGTTGTGATAATCCTAGTCATATTAGCATCCCATGCTAGTTGTTGAATAATTGCTAGTCATATTAGCATCCCAATGCTAGTTGTGATGTTTATACAGGTCATATTAGCATCTCCATGCTAGTTGATGATTTTCTAGTCCATAGTTACATCCCATGCTAGTTGTTGATTATTCTAGTTCATATTAGACATCGCACAGCTAAGGTTGTTGATAAATTCTAGTTCATCATTTAGCAAATCCCCGTGCTAGGGGTTGTTGAAATTATTCTAATGTCAATAATTAGCATCCCATGCTATTTACATCTTGAGATCTCCTCCTCTTTCTATCTTTCAATCGGACATGAGGAACCGCTCACTATATGGCGACAGAGTGGTGTGCCTGCTAACTTAGGCATTATGCTAACGAACATTTTGCGTAGCCTACTGCCTTGCTAGCACTAGCCTTGCGTAGCCTCGCCCTTGCTAGCTAACAGCCTTGGCGTAGCCTACAGCCTTGCGTACCTACTGCCTTGGCGTAGCCCTACAGCCTGCGTAGATTGTCAACATTTTTAAGCTAAACATTGTGACCTGTTGCATTTCTTTTATAATAATTATATTTTTAATGTATTTTTTCTTTAATGTAGCCAGGCTGGTTGTATGAATTTGGGATCTATCATCCACAACTGTCCCAGAGTCTGTTAGGTATAATTTGTATTTCTCGAAAGTGACCAATAGAATAAGGGAAACTTTTCTATTTTATGGGGGATAGTAGATTGGACATAGGCTAGTGATTTTGCTGTTCGTTACCCATCTTGATGGCTGAGGAAAAATGGTGGGCATTGGAGCTTTTTAGTAAAGAAGGGATTCTACCATCCTCGACATGCATGTCCTGTTAAGATAAGATGCATGAAACTAAAATAGTCATCTCGAACACCGTGGGGACGCCATAATCAGGTACTCAATGCATATGGGTCGGAACATTTCTGAAATGTCCGGTAAAATAAAATGCTGCCAGTCAAATATGTCTGAGACACAATTTCCACCTAAACAAGAAACCGTTTGTGTGTTGTCGTGTGTGTGTGTGGTGTGTGTGTGTGGTGTGTGTGTGTGTGTGTGTGTGTGTGGTGTGTGTGTGTGGTGTGTGGTGTGTGTGTGTGGTAGTGTGTGTGTGTCCTCCCAGAGAGCATCACCTAAGAAGTTAGGCAGTCCTAAACAGCCCAGTAATCCCTTCTTAGAGATGGTCAATGTTCACTGCGGAAAGAATTGTCATGGTAACACACGAGACACCACGAGTCTATCAGGTAGATACACAATCGACAGCAGAGTCTATCAGTAGATACAACACACCCAAACACAACACTAGGCACACGCCACACACTAGCGCACACACACACTAGAAACGCACACAAGGTGATTATCTATGATTTGCTTATGTTGTTTCTCTTTCTAATGGCCCTCTCATGGGGAGGGGCGGCGACGGGAGTGTGG
>NW_019943161.1:39313-40894 GCF_002910315.2 Salvelinus sp. IW2-2015
ATAATCAACAACTAGCATGGGATGCTAATATGACTAGGATTGTTCTTTTGGTTACAGGACAATGAAAGAACATTTCAGATTTTGCTACTTTGAAGCAAGGTAAAACATGCCTCATAATATGTTGTAACATGTTCAGTTTTCCAACAATGAACTGTATGTTTTCAAAATGCGTACTGCCTCCAGCTCATTGCAAAGTGGTGTGTGCCGGGCTGATGAAGCCTGTCTTCCATTGCCGATACATTTTCTCTTTGAGAGGCTGTAACAGCAGCAGCTATCTGACAGATTTTACACTCCAAGGCTCTGTATCTGTGTAACAGTTTAACTTTAGTCCGTCCCCTCGCCCCCGACCCGGGCGCGAACCAGGGACCCTCTGCACACATCAACAACAGTCACCCACGAAGCATCGTTACCCATCGCTCCACAAAGACCGCGGCCCTTGCAGAGCAAGGGGAACCACTACTTCAAGGTCTCAAAGCGAGTGACGTCACCGATTGAAACGCTAGTAGCGCGCACCACCGCTAACTAGCTAGCCATTTCACATTGGTTACATCTGTATGCTGTGTGGTAAATAAGATACATAACAAATAGAAACACGTGCACCAATTTAAATCCACTAAATTATGTAAATTATCCTATAGACCAATAGGCATGACCGGTCAAATGTATTTCCATGGACTGGTGTTAATGAATAGGCTGAAAAGCATTATGGGATTGGCAGAGCCCAGGCGGCTCCTCCTGTCCCAGTTCTAACCAGCCCTAACAGGCGTGTCAGGGTGGTTGTGGCCACGAGCGTATAATTAGGTCCCTTGGCTCATCTCTGTAACTTCTCAATGGCGCTCCGGAGAGGCAAAGGTGGATGTCATGAGTCCTCTGAAACGTGACCCGCCTGGCTGTCCTCTGAAACGTGACCCGCCTGGCGTCCTCTGAAACGTGACCCGCCTGGCCGTCCTCTGAACACGTGACCTCGCCCCGTCCGCGTGACCCGCCTGTCCCTCCTGAAACGTGACCCGCCTGTCCTTCCTCTGAAACGTGACCCGCCTGTCCCTCCTCTGAAACGTGACGCACACGCCTGTCCTTCCTCTGAAACGTGACCCGCCTGTCCTTCCTCTGAAACGTGACCCGCCTGGCCTTCCTCTGAACACGTGACCCGCCTGGCCTTCCTCTGAAACATGACAGGATCGAACCCCCAAGGGCTGTATGTTGCCCTCGACTGCTACTCCACCCCAGGGCCCACCTGTTACTTATCCTTCCGCTACAAAGAGAGACTTCACCTCTAGGAACCAGGCAAGTCCTAACAGACCCAGTAAACTTTATACCGTGTGTGTGTGTGTGTGTGTGTGTTGTTGGTGTGCTGTGTGTGTGTGTGTGCTGTGTGTGTACGTGTGGTGGTTTGTGTGTGTGTGTGTGTGGTTGTGTTGTTGGTTGTGTGGTGTGTGTGTGTGTGTGTGGTGAGATTTATACTGACTGTGTGCGTGGTGACCAAGGGTTTCCCAATTAGCCGCTTTTGGCCGGAATTTTTTGCGTTTGTTTGAAAAGCCGCCATATAAGTAAATGTGTCCGGTAGAAGAAGAAAAACAAGTG
>NW_019943161.1:40919-46749 GCF_002910315.2 Salvelinus sp. IW2-2015
TTCAGAAACCAACTAGAGACCCTCGGCTCACCGGCCTGCTCCTACAAAATCAGGCCCCAAGTCTGTGTGGTGAAGTAGAGAGAGCGTGTGTGTTTTTATACTTATCCTTGTCTTCCTTTTTCTGTTGTTGTGCTTTCACGCGCGCCTGGTACTTCCCAAGCGCGGTTCCTCCTGTCCCAGTTCTAACCTAGCCCTAACAGGCGTGTTCAGGGTGGTTGTGGCCACGAGCGTATAATTAGGTCCCTTGGCTCATCTCTGTAACTTCTCAATGGCTCCGGAGAGCAAAGGTGGAGTCACTGAGTCCTCGAAACGTGACCCGCCTGGCTGTCCTCTGCAAACGTGACCCCCTGGCTGTCCTCTGAAACTGACCCGCCTGGCCGTCCTCTGAAACGTGACCCGCCCTGCGCTCCTCTGAAACGCTGACCCCGCCTGTCCTCCTCTGAAACGTGACCCGCCTCGTCCTCCTTCTGAAACGTGACCCGCCTGTCCCTCCTCTGAAACGTGACCCGCCTGTCCTTCCTCTGAAACGTGACCCTGCTTCACGTGACCCGCCTGGCCTTCCTCTGAAACGTGACCCGCCTGTCTTCCTCTTGATCTCTCCTATGATCCGCTCATCATCATCCAAGACCTGGGCTAGCTTCTTCACAAAGTCCTGGGCCTTGCCTGGGTCTGGAAGGTTCCCTGGAGATACACGGGGGGGGGTTGGTTAGTGTTGAGAGTGTGTGTGTGGTGAGTGTGCACTTAGAAAATAAAGGTTCTTCGGCTGTCCCCTATTAAGGCTGTCCCCAATTTATTTTTTTTATTTTTTTAACTCTTGGTTAACCGAATGTGATCTGTTCGTTCGACCAATCGATTGGTCAAAATGTTTAAACGTGCATTTTTTTCCATATATAGTCACCCAATGTGTTTTAATAAAATCAACTATATGCATTGAGCTTGTCTGATGCTTTAAGTGCACTGTTTGTTGAAGTAAGACAAATGCCTCAAGAGGGAACCAGAGATCTAGATAACCAGAAGAAAAATAACTATCCTCTTCACCTCTCCTGCTGGCCTTAGCAGATTCTGCCATTACTCTCCTGAAGATGCCGGTAATAGGCTACACAAGGAGTCGGCAAGCTTTCTCATGTTGAATAGAAATGTTTCTTACCATTTCTACCGATCTACCAGTTGTGGTTTTCATATGCAAATTTTTATGACAGTTTCATTTAATTTACAATAACGTGTYSATATCTCAAAATCATTTTCATGCGGTTAATCAACATTCTATCTAAATAAATATCCTTTAAATCACATTGGCTACACACAGCCTGTCTGCAACCAACTTGAAACACTGCACCAACTATTAACTTGGGTCCAGCCCTGAAGCTTGCACTAGCCAACTTACAACATCGTATAAAATATTCTGGGCCCTCAGTTTCCCCGCCAGTGAGCTCGGGACAGACACAGCTGTAGGCTATTTTCACAAGGGATAAGAAGCAGTGGGACTTGGACAGGAGCTCACCGGAGCGGAGTACCCGGCACCTCAAATGTTCTACTGCTTGAGCTCCTGTTCCTCTTGTAGAATATTATCTCTAAAGTATGGTGGAGCTCCTGTTCCTCTTATAGAATATTAGCTCTAAAGTATTGTGGAGCTCCTGTTCCTCTTGTACGATATGGTGTGGGTTGTCGCTCGACCCGGGCGCGAACGCAGGGAACGCCTCTGCACGACATAACACAGTATCACCCTCGCCCACTACGACTCGGTCTTGGGCTCAGCACGAAGAGGCGAGATTCGTTACACGGCAATGTGGTCAAATTTAAAGGTCCATATTGGACCGTTTCGGTAGCAGGTAGATAATTTACGACACAGTTAGGAGTCTTAACGTAGGCAGTTTAGGAATAATTCGGGGTAAGGGTTATGGAAAAAGGGTTAGCTAAAAAAAAGTATTTTTCCGTTAATTTTTAAGCAAAGCTGATTCCCTTCTAGTCATGACCTCACTACCTCGAACCATGAGACTCATGACGTATTTATCTAAAAACGCTATAGAAGAATAGAGTCTGGAACTCAATTCGCAGACGACGAGGACGGCGGTGAATAACAGTGACCATTGTGCTCTCTTATACGTCTGGCTAATGCAGCGTACGTGAGCGTCACCCCAATAAATATAGAGGGTCTTATTTCTGATGACACGATGCAGACTCCGTCGACAAAGAACAATTAGGTGATCGCTCTTATCCCTGAGTACTGAATAGAGAGACGCTCACGCTAGAGCGCGCACTCCTTATCTGCGACTCTTTGGGCCATGCGCACCCAACCGGCGAACATAACGCGTAGCCCTATGTTCAACATTGGTTACCATCTGTTACTGCTGAAGTTGTTTGTGGGCTAGAATACAGTTGTTTGAGGAGAGCAAATAGAATACACGTGCACCAATTAATCCACTAAATTAATGTAAATTATCCTATAAACGCAATAGGCATGACCGTCAAATGTATTCCAATGGACTGGTGTTAATGAATACGGCTGAAAAAGCATTATGGGATTGTTTTCCTTCTTCTACGCGGACAATTTTACTTTATCGGGGTCTTTTCAACAAACCACCAAATTCCGGCCAAAAGCCGGCTAATGGAAAACCCTGGTACCACGCACACATCAGTATAATCTAACACACACCACAACACACACAGACACACATCACACACACACACAACACACACAACACACACAAGGCACACACACACACACACACACACACAACACACACCGACACACACACACACACACACACAATCACACACCACCCACCAGTATAACAGTTTTTTAACTGGGCTGTTTCAGGACTGCCTGGCTTCCTAGTGAAGGTCTCTCTGTAGAAGGATAAGTAACGGGGGCCCTGGTGGGAGCAGCAGTCGAGGCCACAGCTAACAGCCTGGGTTCGATTCCTGTCATGTTCAGAGGAAGGCCAGGCGGGTCACCGTTTCAGAGAAGGCCCAAGGCGGTGTCACGTTTAGACCCGAAGGAACAAGGCGGGTCACGTTTCCAGAGGAAGGACCAGGCGGGTCACGTTTCAGAGGAAGGACAGGCGGGGTCACGTTTTCAGAGGAAGGACAGGCGGGTCACGTTTCAAGAAGGAGACAGGCGGGTCACGTTTCAGAAGGACGGACAGGCGGGTGTCACGTTTCGAGGACGGCAGGCGGTCACGTTTCAGAGGACGGCCAGGCGGGTCAGTTTCAAGGAGGACAGCCAGGCGGGTCACGTTTCAGAGGACTCATGACTCCACCTTTGCCTCTCCGGAGCCATTGAGAAGTTACAGAGATGAGCCAAGGACCTAATTATAACGCTCGTGGCCACAACATCCTGAACACGCGCCTGTTAGGGGCCTAGGTTAGAACTGAGGACAGGAGAACCGCCCTAGGGAATTACCAGGCGCGTAAGCAACAACAACAGAAAAGGACAGAAAGGATAAGTAATAATAAACACACCCACGCTCTCTCTACTCATCCACACAAGACTTGGGCTGTTTGCAGGAGCAGGCCGGTGAGACCAGGGTCTCTAGTTGTTTTCTGATCCGCTCATCATCATCCAAGACCTGGGCTAGCTTCTTCACAAGTCCTGGCCTTGCCTGGGTCGGGAAGGTTCCCTGGAGATACACGGGGGGGGGTTGGTTAGTGGTTGAGAGTGTGTGTGTGGTGAGGTGTGCAACTTAGAAAATAAAAGGTTCTTCGGGCTGTCCCCTATTAAGGCTGTCCCCATTATTTTTTTTTATTTTTTTAACTCTTGGTTAACCGAATGTGATCTGTTCGTTCGACCAATCGATTGGTCAAAATGTTTAAACGTGCATTTTTTTCATCATATAAGCCACCCAATGTGTTTTAATAAAATCAATACTATATGCATTGAGCTGTCTGATGCTTTAAGTGCACTGTTTGTTGAAGTAAGCACATGCCTCAAGAGGGAACCAGAGATCTAGATAACCAGGAAAAAAATAAACTATCCTCTTCACCTCTCCTGCTGGCTCTGAGCAGATTCTGCATTACTCTCCTGAAGATGCGGAATCGGCTATCCAAGGAGTCGGCAAGCTTTCTCATTGTTGAACGAAAATGTTTCTCTTTTCTGTCTTGCTCAACGCAATTTTTCCTTTTATTTTTCTACCATTCTACGTATCTACAGTCTGTGGTTTTCATATGCAAATTTTTATGACAGTTTCATTTTAATTTACAATTAACGTGTATATCTCAAAATCATTTTCATGCGGTTAATCAACCATTCTTATCTAAATAAATATCCTTTAAATTCACATTGGCTACCACAACAGACGCTGTCTGCAACCAACTTGAAAACACTGCACCAACTATTAACTGGGTCCAGCCCTGAAGCTTGCACGATAGCCACGTTAACTGCTCTACAACTTATCGTATAACAATACTTCGTATAAAATATTCTGGGCCTCAGTTTCCCCGCCAGTGAGCTCGGGACAGACACAGCTGTAGGCTATTTTCCACAAGGGATAAGAAGCAGTGGGACTTGGACAGGAGCTCACCGGAGCGGAGTACCGGCGCACCTCCAAATGTTCCTATCTGCTTGAGCTCCTGTTCCTCTTTGTAGAATATTCATCTCTAAAGTATGGTGGAGCTCCTGTTTCCTCTTATAGAATATTAGCTCTAAAGTATTGTGGGAGCTCCTGTTCCTCTTGTAAAATATATCTCTAAAGTATTGTGATCTCCTGTTCTCTTGTAGAATATTATCTCAACAGTTAATTGGTGGAGCTCCTGTATTTCCTCTTGTAGAATATTAATCTCAAAAGTTATGGTGGAGCTCCTGTCTTCCTCTCTGTAACTATGTATAATAGATCTTAATCTCTAAAGTATCTGTGGAGCATCCTGTTCCTCTTGTACGAATATTTATCTCTAAAGTATTGTGGATCTCCTCACTTAAATATAAAGCAGTACAGCACACAAAATGAGTAACAGAACCTATTTCAGTCCAACTCAGAAACTGTTGAAGTAATCAGGGTTCTGGAAAGACAGCTGGAAAGATACTTCAGATACATTGAGGAACTATTGTCATTCTCATGGACGTAAAAACAGTCTTTGTTTGCTTGAGTTTGGGTGAAGAAAATGTTACTTTGAGAAGCCTCCACAGGTCATTAGTGGTGGAGCGTTAGGCCAATCAGAAGACTGGAATAATAATATTGAAGGCATTAACAGAAATTACCGTAACCAAAAAGTAACAAACACTGGCCTCTCGGGTGGGCCGCAGCGGTTTAAAGGCGTCACTAACCAGACACCCTGGTGGTTCACTGCCAGGCTGTATCACAGTGGTTCTAAGGCACTGCATCTCAGTAGTAGAGGCGTCACTAAGACACCCTGGTTCCATTCCGGGCGTTATCCACAGCAGGGCCTAAGGCACTGGCATCACAGTGCTACGAGATGTCACTACAGAACCGGTTTCGTTCCCGTTCGGGCTGTGTCCACAACCGGCTTGTGATCGGGATCCCATAGGCAGCGCACAATTGGGCCCAGTTGTCGTCCGGGTTAGGCCAGGGGGGCTTTACTTGGCTCTTCGCGCTCTAGCGACCCCTTGTGGCAGGCCGGGCGCATACAAGCAAAACTCTGGTCAGTTGAACGGTGTTTCCTGCAGACACATTGGTGTCCCTGGCTTCCGGGTTAAGCTGCAAGTGTTAAAAAGCGCAATTTGGTGTACATATTTCGGAGAATGCATGACTCGGACTTCACCTCCGGGCCCGTTGGGGTGCAGCGATGACACAAGATCGAAATTGGGGGAGAAAAAGGGGGTAAAATAAAAAAATATATACAAAAGTAACAAACATTGTAGATTAGGAAAATGAGA
>NW_019943161.1:49386-54162 GCF_002910315.2 Salvelinus sp. IW2-2015
GGAATAAACAGTAAATATACTACTGGTGATATATGTAATGGGGAATTAACATAGACTTAACAATCAAACAATTCACACAATCAAGATCTGAAACAATGAATGTGAACAAACAGGCGAGAGAGAGAGAAGTGCATTGTGGACACATGGTGAATCCCACGCCAGCCGTGCAGCATTTACGTTGATAACAGCCTCAGCAGTAGTCATGGTGTTCACGCTTCACGGAGCAGCGCAGAGCTGTTGTCATGGTAGCGAGTTTGTGTTTTCTACAGGATGTACCGCCCCCACCTACCGTCAACCAATCATGTCAATGCAGAGCTATACAGAGCCTTGTTCCAACATTTGGGAGGTGCATGGTAATGTGGTACGGAGCTGGATTTGGCCTCTGCATGTCTCTGGAGGGTCCGCCATTCCGTCACACCCTCCATATGGAGCCTCMCACCACATTTTCAGATCCAGCATAAATAGTTTTTTAGTCTAGGCCTCCGCAATGGATTAGTTCACTGAGATGGGCACRAACTATATATTTGTTGCTACTCAACTAAAACGATCACGGTCGACCAACAGCCTAAAGACCAAACAAATCGACCAGTCGACTAATTGGGGTCAGCCCTAGTCCCCATAGAATAAACCTTTTGGGTTCCATGTAGAACCTTCAGTGGAAAAGTGTTCTACCTGGAACCAAAAAGGGTTCTTCAAAGGGTTGTGTGTGTGGGGGGAGGGGGGTTGTGTGAAGTTGACTTACTCGTAATCACCATAACCTTGGCAAACACCGCCTTGCTACCCGCATCAGACTGAAAAAACAAAAACAATAATTTAGTGTTCCAATACATTTCAGTAGCAGTCTTGAAGTAGAGTATATATGAACATTCAGCGTTAGCAGATATTGATTAGCAGTACCTTGGGCTGTTTGACCAGGTCCAGGAGATCTTTGACATGGTGTCTCAACATGTTCTGACACTTCCACATCTCATTCAGAGCCCTGGGGGAGACAGAGAAAGAGAGAAAGAGAGACAGAGAGACAGATAGACAGAGAGACAGAGAGAGAGAGAGAGAGACAGAGACAGAGACAGAGACAGAGACAGAGACAGAGAGAGAGAGAGAGAGAGAGAGAGAGAGAGAGAGAGAGATGAAAACGCACACAGCACACACAGTCACACTCACAAGATGCACGCACTACAACCATGCATGTCAATCAATCAAATGTATTTATAAAGCCCTTTTTACGTCAGCAGATGTCACTAAGTGCTAATACACACACATACACACTCTAAAACTTGGACTGTTCCACAGACCTGCCGTACGCTACTCATCAACAACACACACACAGCACACACACACACACACACAACACAAACACACACACACAACCACACACACTGTGGTAGTTAGCCTTAGAGTGTGTGTGTGTTAGCCTGCTGGCTGGAGTGTTGGCTAATACTGGCATCCACTGTTTCTGGTACTGTGAACCAGCCTGTCCTGTGTTCAGTAATACTGTGTACCAGCCAGTCTAGTGTTCAGTAATACTGTGTACCAGCCTGTCCTAGTGTTCAGTAATACTGTGAGACTCCTACTGTCTGGTACTGTAAACCGAGCCTGTCCTAGTGTTCAGTAATACTTGTGTAACCAGCCTGTCCTAGTGTTCAGTAATACTGTGAACCAGCCTGTCCTGAGTGTTCAGTAATACTGTGACGCAGTGTCTAGCAAGTAATACTGTGAACCAGCCTGTCTCAATGTTCAAGTAATAGCTGTGAACCAGCCTGTCTCAATGTTCAGTAATACTGTAAAACAGTCTGTCCTAGTGTTCAGTAATACTGTGAGACCCCTAATGTCTGGTACTGGTAAACCAGCCTGTCCTCAGTGTTCAGTAATACTGTGAACCAGCCTGTCCTAGTGTTCAGTAATACTGTGAACGCCAGCCTGTCTCAGTGTTTCAGTAATACTGTGAACCTAGCTGTCGTGTTCAGTAATGCTGGTACAGCCTGTCCTTAGTGTTTCAGTAATACTGTGAACGCAGCCTGTCTCAGTGTTCAGTAATACTGTGGAGACCCTAACTGTCTGGTACTGTAAACCAGCCTGTCCTAAGTGTTCAGTAATACTGTGAGAGCCCTACTGTCTGGTACTGTAAACCAGCCTGTCTCAGTGTTCAGTAATACTGAGGACGCCCTACTGTCTGGTACTGTAAACCAGCCTGTCTCAGTGTTCAGTAATACTGTAAACCAGCCTGTCTCAGTGTTCAGTAATACTGTAACCAGTCTGTCCTAGTGTTCAGTAATACTGTAAACCACGCTGTCCTAGTGTTCAGTAATACTGTGAGACCCTGCTGGTGATGAAAGGTACCGCGCAGGACACCCGTTCTCATAAATGACAGTATCTGTAACATATTATTTTTCTTTTATTTTTGTTTTCTATAACAAATGATTTACTTAAATGGCTCTATACATTTTAAATGAAATAAAAGTACAAAGTAGCAAAAGTACAACCTCTTTCACTTGTGCATGTTCTCTGTATTTTCTTTATGAAACGTGTCTGTTGTTGTAGAACCTGAACAAGCAGGCGTATGACCTGGCCAAGGCTCTGGCTGAAGAGGACAGCTCAGGCTATAGAGCCCTACATACTAATGTAAGTAGACTTTACTGCACCTCTCATCTCTCTCTCTGTGCTCTCTCTCCTCCGTTCCCTCCTTCTTAACTTGGGTTCGGGAAGTTGCTCGTCGCAATGTGATATTGCAGTTGTGTTATGTGTACTAATGCTCTCTCTCTTGTGTCCTCTCCTGCTCTGCTCTCTGTGTGTCTCTCTCTCTCTCTCTCTCTCTGTGTGTCTGCCTCTCTTCTGTGTTTCTGTCTCTCTCTCTCTCTCTGTGTGTCTCTGTCTCTCTCTCTCTGCTCTGTTGGTCTCTCTTCTCTCTTCTCTCTGTGTCTCTCTCTCTCTGTCTCTCTCTCTCTCTCTCTTCTCTCTCTGTCTTCGTCTGCCATCAGTTCTTCAACCTGGTGTTGATGTTGGGGAAGACCGTCTGTCAGTGATCTGTCAGAACATGTGTTTGACCTGATCCTGGAGCTCTACAACATAGACAGTCCCATCTACTGCTGTCTGTCCTGCCACAGCTGGAGTTTAAACTGAAGGTATAGCACAGCAGCCACACACACACACACACCACACACACACGAAAGCACCACACACACAGCAGCACACACACACACCACACACACACGCACACACACACAACACACAACACACACTTCAAGGACAAACGTACCCTCTTGTTTACCTGTAATGATAACCTCTTTCTCTCTCTCTGCCCTCCCTCCCTCTGCTCTCCTCTCCCCTTCTCTCCCCTCTCTGCTCTCCCTCTCTCTCTGCTCTGCTCTCCTCTCTCTCTCTGGCTCTCCCTCTCTCTGCTCTGCTCTCTCTCTTCTCTGCTCCCCTCTCCTCTGCTCTCCTCTCTCTCTCTCTTGCTCTCCGCGTCTCTCTCCTCTCTCCTCTCTCTGCTCTCACTCTCTCTCCCTCCCCCCTCTCCTCGCCTCCCTTGCCCCGCTCTCCAAAGAAGGGGAGGAAGAAATAAGAAAGGAAGACAAAGAGTAATGATAGATATGAGCCGTCTCCAGGTGGTCAAGCTGTTAGCTAAGATGTTTTTGGAGCTAAAGACTCTGTGGCTGGCAGCACAGAAGAAAGGCGCCCTGTGGAGTGTTACTGGGCAGGTGAGAACAGAGAGAGGGTGTTCTGTGTGCTTGGCTAAATTTGTGGGTGAAAGCCTTTTCCTCTTACCTGTTAGCACTTTTATGGTGGTGTGTGTGTGTGTGTGTGTACCTTACGTTTACTATACTGGTGAGTACCAGGACACTTTAGCTGGTCTCACTTGTAAAAGGGCTATTTTAAGGTTTAGGGTTGAAGGTTAAATTTAGAGTTAGGGTTTAAGGCCTTAGGTGTTAAGGCAAGGTTTGGGGTTATATTTTAAGAGAGAATGATTTTCCAAATGGGAATCAATTGTTGTCCGCTAAAAAATTCTGCGCAAGTCTAGTAAGACAGCAGCTCTGTGTGTTACAGATGCATAGATTGGTTCAGGCTTGTCTATAGGTTAATTTTTTTTTTTTTTTTAGAGGATTGTTGTTTGTGTCTTGTAGGTTCAATGATACTCCACTGTGCCCATCAGACTGGGAGTGTGTGCAGTTTGCCTCCCACGTGTCTCATGAACCACCCGGACTGGGCAAGGACCTCACGAGGTATAACTATCAAATATTATCATGAACCACCCAGACCTGGCCAAGGACCCTTCACAGGTAACTAGTCAATATTATCATGAACCACCCAGACTGGCAAGGACCTCAGCAGGTAACGTATCCAATATTATCATGACCAGACCTGGCAGGTAAACTATCAATATTATCATGAACCATGCCAGACCTGGCCAAGGACCTCACAGGTAACTATCAATATTATACATGAACCGAAACCTGGCAGGTAACTATCAATATTATCATGACCCATCCAGACCTGGCCAAGGACCTCACAGGTAACTATCAATATTATCATGACCAAGACTGGACAGGTAACTATCACTATTATCATGAACCATCCCAGGACCTGGCCAAGGACGCTCGAACAGGAACTATTCAATATTATTCATGACCAAGGATCCTGGCAGGTAACTATCATATTATCATGGAACATCCAGACCTGGCCAACGGACCCTCACAGGTAACTATCAATATTATCATGCGACCAAGACTGGCAAGGTAACTATGCAACTATATCATGACCATCCAGACCTGGCCAAGGACC
>NW_019943161.1:55818-61147 GCF_002910315.2 Salvelinus sp. IW2-2015
GAGGAGTCCAGAGGCGGGTAGAGGTGGAATTGAGACCTGAAATAAAATAAAGCTCCCTATATCCCCTGTAATGTTAAAACTCCCTCTCTCGTTCTCTCCTCTTTATAACCTTTCCTCCCCCTCCCCCTTCCTCTCCTCACATTCTCTTACCTCCTCTCCTCTCTCCCTCCTCACATCCTCTCCTCAGCAAAATCTACTCTCCTCTCCTCTCCTCTCCACACATATCCTCTCCTTTCCCCTCCCTCTCTCCACTCTCCCTCACATCCTCTCTCTCCCTCCATCCTTCCTTCTTCTTTTCACATTCATCTCTTTTCCCTCCTCTCACATCCTCTCTTCACCTCCTCACATCCTCTCTTTCCATCCTCACATCCTCGTCCCTCCTCACATCCTCTCTCTCCCCTCCTCTCCTCTTCTCCTCTGTCTGTCAGGTTGTTGGTAGAGCTATCTTGCCCAGTACATATGGTACCTCACAACCTCGAGGACCACAGAGAGGATGAGAGTGTTTGTTATTATCTCAATCGCTACCCTGGACACTAACGCTGTCAAAGTAAGTCCTCCTGTTCTCTCCTCCCTACCCTGGAACACTAACGCTGTTCAAGTAAGTCTCCTGATTCTCCCTCCCCTACCCTGGACACTAACGCTGTCAAGTAAAGTCTCCTGTTTCTCCCCTCCCTACCCTGGACACTAACGCTGTCAAGTAAGTCTCCTGTTTCTCCCTCCCTACCCTGGACACTAACCCTGTCAAGTAAGTCTCCTGTTTCTCCTCCCTACCCTGGACACTACACGCTGTCAAGTAAGTCTCACACTTACAATTAGGTCTTGTCCTATTTTCGACTCCAACTCCCTCCCTACCTTTCAGCTCCCTCTACTTAACTCAATGCTACTGTAATGTACCTCTGCTACTGTAATGTACCTCTGCTACTTGTAAAGTAGCGCCTACTGCTTATCTTCGTAAAGTACTAATGCTTAGGCCTGGCACAGTAATTGTATACCGTAAAACTTTAAATTAATAGCCCGGTTTTATTTGCTTAAATCACTGAACACAACAGGTGCTTATTGGAGCTAGGATTTCTTCAGAGCATCTATTTGAGCCAGGCTTCTTTATTTTGAGCCAGGCCTTCTATTTGAGCCAGGCTTCTAATTTCCTTAATTCACACTGCTTTGCTCATATTGCTAAATTGTATTGTTTCATATCATCATTCACCTCCAGCAGTTAAATCATTTCTTAATTATCCTGCACTATAATGTGTTATCATTTACACTGTCACGTTTAATTTGGTCTTAATATGCCTCTATTTCGGGAAAAAAACTGAATAATATATTCTCCTCTTTGACTGTACATTTTTGGCAGTTCTTACGTTCCCCACTAGAGGGCGAATGACCATTTCTGGTGGTCTCTCCTCCCAAAGTTTGAGACGGTTTTGTGTTTTGCCAGTTAGCTAGCAGTTCTCAGCTGTTTAGCAGCCAACGGCTAGCAGTTCCTCAGCAGTTAGGCAGCCAACGGCTAGCAGTCTCAGCTGTTTAGCAGCCAACGGCCTAACCAGTTCCTCAGCTGTTAGCAGCCACGGGCTAGACCAGTTCTCAGCTTTTAGCAGCCAACGGCTAGCCAGTTCTCAGCTGTTAGCAGCCAACGGCTAGCAGCTTCGCAGCTAGTTAGCAGGCCAAACGGCTAGCAGTTCTCAGCTTTAGCAGCCCAACGGCTAGCATCTGCAGCTGTTAGCAGCCAATGGCTTGCAGTTCTTCAAGACTGTTAGCAGCCAACGGAAAACAGGCTTTCGTCAGCAGAGGGTTTCTGTCTCCAGGCCTCCTCCATTAAACCTAAACCAATGCTACTGGTTAATATGCTTATGCCCCTCCTTTAGCAGAGCCTGCTGTGTGGCCCGACTTACGATATGTTTTAATATCATTTCGCCCTCTCTTTCTCTTTCTCTGTGTGTGTGTGTGTGTGTGTGTGTACCTTGTGTGCAGGCACCAGATTGACCAGCACTGTGTCCAGTAGTTCCTGTGACACGCTGTCTCCCTCACAGACGATGGAACTCATCAGATCCACCATGTGCATGTGCACCTTCTGGTTGTGCCCGTTGCTACGGAAACAGGAGTCAAGCAAAATCACATTTTGTCGCTATAACACTTTTCATTAAAATAAAAAAAACACACAGATCTTTACAGTAACTTGGGACCGTACACTCTGTGGCCAGTTTATTAGGTACACCCATCTAGTACCGGGTCAGACCCCCCCCAGAACAGCCTGACTTCTTTGGGGAATGGATTCTACAAGGTGGGTCGTTAAAAACGTAGCTCAATTGGTATCAAGGGACCTAACGTGTTCCAGGAAATCATTCCCCAGACCATTACACAACCGCCACCAGCCTGTACCGTTGACACCAAGCAGAATGGGGCCATGGACTCATGCTGCTTACACCACATCCTRACTCTGTCATCAGCATGACGCAACAGGAACCATGATCCATTGGACCAGGTGATGTTTTTCCACTCCTCAATTGTCCAGTGATGGGAATCGCCTGCCCACTGGAGCCGCTAATTCTTGTTATTCGCTGATAGGACTGGAACCCCGCGTGGTCGTCTGCCTCAACAGCCAATCCGTGACGAGGACCGACGAGTTGTRTGTTTTCCGAGATGCCGTTCTGATCACCACGGTTGTACTGCGCTGTTATTTGACTGTTTGTGGCCCGCCTGTTAGCTCGCACGATTCTTGCTATTCTCCTTCCACATCTCTCATCAACAAGCTATTTTCGCCCACAGGACTGCTGCAGACTGGACGTTTTTCGTTTGTCGCATAATTTTTTCGGTAAAACCCTAGACACGGCCGTGTGTAAAAAGCCCCAGCAGGCCAGTCGTTTCCTAGATACGGGAACCGACGATCATAGCATGCTCAAGTCACTCGTTTTGCCCATTCTAACGTTCAGTCAAACAGTAGCTGAACGCCTCGATGCCTGTCTGCCAGCCACGGCCATGTGACTCGCTGTCTGTAGGAGCGAACCATTTTCGTGAACGGGGGTGTACCTAGTAAAACGGGCCACTGTATGCATCACTGTATGTATCAAGCATCTAGGAGTGCTGATCTGGGATCAGGTCCCCTCCTGTCCATGTAATCTTATTCATTGTGACATAAAGGGTCAAACTGATCCTAAATCAGCTCTCCTGTTCTGAGACACTCGATACATACGCTTAAAAGGGCAATTTCATCACGTTTTAACTTTTCTTTGTAACAGGATACACTGTAAAAAAAAATATTCTGTGGGGGAATTGAAATGGACAAAAATTATTTAAAAACCATACTTAATAAAAAAAAGGTGTTCAAGTTGTTTTAATGATTTTGTTAATTTCATTTTACGCCCCCAAAAAATATTTAGAAGATAACTAAAGAGATAAAATGTTTATTTTAATTTTAATACATTTAGTACATTATTTAATAACTTTAAGTTGTTCCTAACAACTTGCCCGTTTTTAGAGGATTGTGGGTAATTCAACATTTATAGAGTGATTATTTTACACAATGTTGTACGTATGATTGAAGAAAATAAAAGTATACTTCTACATTAGTATGAAGCAGCGTGTTGTGCTCTGAGCTGTAATGGATCATGATGATATCAAAAACCCGTCAGACAGAATGACGTTCTATGATCAGACAACCATCACCATTTCAAAACACTAATATGTTGGCTTCACTAAAAATATCAACTGATAGTTAATAATATTATCAGTATAATCCAAGACATTTTTATGCGTGTTATTAATTCCCTGAACTTTACTTTGAGTTACATGTACTAATAATAGTAAGTGTCTTCTTGTTGCCGTAAATTATTTTTTATAGTGTAGGACTAAAAGAAAAAAACTGATTTTTCAAAACGAGTTTCAAGCCCAAGGGAGTTCTTGCTCCCCCAACATCACCACGAATCTCAGAATTTAAAAAAAATCACTGTTTTTAATTTTGATATTATGTCATCGGGTACCATTTTTAAAATGTTTATATATGTTTTTTTTCTACAAAAGCTGATTTCACATATGACGACACTGGTATTGTGCTGGAGATAGTGAAGAGGTTGAAAAGGGGTAACCCCCCCCCCCAAAGTGAGAGCACTAGGAAGCAGCATCCAGAGCCAGTCAGACTAGGCTGAAGTTAACACTGATGTAAGATCAGTTTTGTATGTTTCCTCCCTGATGGTTACTGTTAGGATGGGGGGATGTTAGCTGATCCTAGATCTGGGCCTAAAGGCAACTTCTACCCAGATCGATGGTTACTGTTAGGATGGGGGGGGATGTTAGCTGATCCTAGATCTGGGCCTACGGGCAACTTCTACCCAGATCGATTACTCACATTCCTAAGATCATTACCCTCTATTCACCAAGATAAAACACACACAGACACACACACACACACACGTCATCACAATTGTCAAAAGGTTTAAGGAGAAGTCTATCTTTAATTCTGTGAATAACACTTGTATCTTTTATCAATGTTTATTATGAGTATTTCTGGGAATTGATGTGGCTCTCTGCAAAATCACCAGATGTTTTGGAATCAAAACATTACTGCACGTAACGCGCCAATTTAAACTGAGATTTTTGGATATAAATATGCACATTATCGAACAAAACATACATGTATTGTGTAACATGATGTCCTATGAGTGTCATCTGATGAAGATCATCAAAGGTTAGTGATTCATTTGATCTCTATTCATGCTTTTTGTGACTCCTCTCTTTGGCTGGAAAAATGTCTGTGTGTTTTTTTTGACTTGGCTCTGAACTAACATAATCATATGTTGTGCTTTCGCTGTAAAGCCTTTTTGAAAACGGACACGATGGGTAGATTAACAATACGTTTATCTTTCATTTGCTGTATTGGACTTGTTAATGTGTGAAAGTTACATATTTCTAAACAATATTTAGCCTTTTCAGCGGAATGTTGTCGAGGGGTTCCGCTAGCGGAACGTGTGTCCTAGAAAGTTTACGGTTTTTGAAGACAATTCCAATAGATGCAACAGTTGGACAATGGATGAAGACACTCCAAACTTATAGAATTGTTCAAATCCTTCAGATATCGACTAAATTACWGCACATTAAACACTTTACTGGCACAGAGAAATAATTCATGGATTTTGTGGATTTTGGCGGGAATTCACACCTAAACAAGTAACCATCCGATCTGGGTAGAAGTTGCCTTTAGGCCCAGACTAGGATCACTAACTCTCCCCCATCTCCATAACAGTAAACCATCGATCTGTGGTAGAAGTTGCCTTTAGGCCCAGACTATGGATCAGCTAACATCCCCCCATCCTACAGTAAACGGACCAATCGACTGGTA
>NW_019943161.1:61172-63016 GCF_002910315.2 Salvelinus sp. IW2-2015
CGGTTCCCCCCTCACTTTCTACTAACGCTCTGCTGTCCCCCCCTCTCTTTTTCTCTCTCTGTTCCCCCCCTCTCTTTCTCTCTCTCCTGTGTCCCCCCCTCTCTTTCCTCTCTGTGTCCCCCCCCTCTCTTTCCTCTCTCGTGTCCCCCTCCTTCTTTCTCCTCTCTGTGTCCCCCCTACTCTTTCTCTCTCTGTGTCCCCCACTTCTTTCTCTCTCTGTGTCCCCCTCTTCTCTCTCTGTCTGCTCCTCCTCTCTCTTCCTCTCTCTGTGTGTCCCGCCTCTCTTTCCTTCCTTCTGTTTCCCTCTCCATCTAGCTCAACACACCTTGAGGCTGAATTTCCTGCAGCAGAGAACTTGCGTGAATCGAACGAATCAGAGCAGCTTGTGTTGTATGCCCACATCCGCTCATCCCCCACCCTGAGGATCTGCTTTTTTTCAGCCGCTATTTCCTGTGTTTGGGGACGCAAAATCCATTGTCACTTAAATCTCGCTGGAATATTGCTTTTCATTCTTTTACCCCCTCACTCTTTAATACTCTAACTTGTGCTGTCGTTTTTCCCCAGTTAACGTGACGACCGTGAGAATGTTTGTAATGACTTGTCAAACCACACCCTAATGTCTGAAACGGGCTCGTGGAATTACATCGTCTTTCTGTTGAATTATCAGAACCTTAAGCTTAGTTGGATGTAACGCATCAGCTCGACAACTTACACCTATATTTAATACACCAGTGTATTAAGTCGAATGAGCACATTTAATATTGACTTAATTAACCCAGAAGTATTTATTCAAATACCTGATACCATTAGAACGTGTGTATATGAAATGCATTTCTAAGAAAACAAAGGTGACTTGGGGGATGTTAGCTGATCCTAGGTCTGGGCCTAAGGGCAACTTCTACCCAGATCGATGGTTACTGTTAGGATGGGGGGATGTTAGCTGATCCTAGGTCTGGGCCTAAAGGCAACTTCTACCCAGATCGATGGTTACTGTTAGGATGGTGGGGATGTTAGCTGATCCTAGGTCTGGGCCTAAAGGCAACTTCTGCCCAGATCGATTACTCACATTCCTAAGACCATTACCCTCTATTCACCAAGATCACACACACACACACACACACAATTGTCAAAGGGTTTTTAAGGAGAAGTCTATCTTTAATTCTGTGAATAACACTTGTATCTTTTATCAATGTTTATTATGAGTATTTCTGGGAATTGATGTGGCTCTGCAAAATCACCAGATGTTTTGGAATCAAAACATTACTGAACGTAACGCGCCAATGTAAACCGAGATTTTTGGATATAAACATGCACATTATCGAACAAAACATACATGTATTGTGTAACATAATGTCCTATGAGTGTCATCTGATGAAGATCATCAAAGGTTAGTGATTAATTTGATCTATATTTATGCTTTTTGTGACTCCTCTCTTTGGCTGGAAAAATGGCTGTGTGTTTTTTTGACTTGGCTCTGACCTAACATAATCATATGTTGTGCTTTCGCTGTAAAGCCTTTTTTGGAATCGGACACGATGGGTAGATTAACAATACGTTTTTCTTTCATTTGCTGTATTGGACTTGTTAATGTGTGAAAGTTACATATTTCTAAAAAATATTTGTGAATTTCGCTCGCTGCCCTTTCAGCGGAATGTTGTCGAGGGGTTCCGCTAGCGGAACGTGTGTCCTGGGTTACGGTTCCTAAAGACAATTCCAATAGATGCAACAGTTGGACAATAAATGAAGACACTCCAAACTTATAGAATTGTTAAAATCCTTCAGATATCGACTAAATTACAGCACATTAAACACTTTACTGGCACAGAGAAATAATTCATGGATTT
>NW_019943161.1:67669-71809 GCF_002910315.2 Salvelinus sp. IW2-2015
TTATTCAAATACCTGATACCATTAGAACGTGTGTGTATGAATGGCATTCTAAGAAAACAAGGTGACTTCCCGCCAAAATCCACGAAATCTATACACAGAGAGAGAGAGAGAGGTTAACACTATACAGAGAGAGAGAGAGATTAACACTATACAGAGAGAGAGAGAGATAAACACTATACAGAGAGAGAGGTTAACACTATACAGAGAGAGGTTAACACTATACAGAGAGAGAGGTTAACACTATACAGAGAGAGAGGTTAACACTATACAGAGAGAGGAGGTTAACACTATACAGAGAGAGGAGGTTAACGCTATACAGAGAGAGGAGGTTAACACTATACAGAGAGAGGAGGTTAACAGTATACAGAGAGAGAGAGAGGTTAACACTATACAGAGAGAGAGAGGTTAACACTATACAGAGAGAGGCGGTTAACACTATACAGAGAGAGGAGGTTAACACTATACAGAGAGAGGAGGTTAACAGTATACAGAGAGAGAGGTTAACACTATACACAGAGAGAGAGAGAGAGGTTAACATTATACACAGAGAGAGAGAGAGAGGTTAACACTATACAGAGAGAGAGAGAGATTAACACTATACAGAGAGAGAGAGGTTAACACTATACAGAGAGAGGAGGTTAACAGTATACAGAGAGAGAGGTTAACAGAATACAGAGAGAGAGGTTAACACTATACAGAGAGAGAGAGAGGTTAACACTATACAGAGAGAGAGAGAGAGGTTAACACTATACAGAGAGATTAACACTATACAGAGAGAGATTAACACTATACAGAGAGAGGTTAACACTATACAGAGAGAAAGCGCAAGGTTAACACTATACAGAGAGATATATGGTTACCATGAAAAGTAATTCCCCTCAATATATTCTTAATATTTCATGACTCTAAGACCAGGAAAATGTATTCAAAATAATTATGAAACTTCAGAAGCTTTGTTAAATGGGAAAATATGGTCATTTAAAAAAAAAAAAAAATTAAAGTTTGACAGCGACGATATGTAATGCGCAGTACACAGACACATGCACCACCAGCAGGTAGAAGTATCTGTTGAACTGACCCCTAACCCCTGACCACTTACATCCAGCAGGTAGAAGTATCTGTTGAACTGACCCCTAACCCCAGAGAGATATAACGAGAGAGAGAGGTTAAAATAACTCAGAAGAGGAGGTTACACACTATAGAGAGAGGGGTTAACCGCTATACACCATCAGAAAGTATGCAAGTCAGAGAGGGAGGTTACTATAACAGAGAGAGGAGGTTACAGTATACCAGAGGCGAGCTTAGAGGTTAACATATAACCATCACAGGAGAGAGAGGTTAACATATACAGAGAGAGGGCGGTTAAACTTATACGGAGAGGAGGGTTAACCTATACGGAGAGAGGTTAACAGTATAATACGGAGAGAAGGTTAGACGACTATACTTCAAGAGAGAGAGAGAGAGGTTAACAATTATATCCACCAGAGAGAGAGAGTAGAGGTTAAACTATACTAACCGGAGAGAGAGAGATTAACACTATACAGAGAGAGAGAGGTTAACACTATACAGGAGAACGGAGGTTAACAGTATACAGAGAGGAGGTTAACAGAATACAGAGAGAGAGGTTAACACTATACTTCAGAGAGCAGAGAGATTGTTAACCTATAAAGAGAGGGAGATGACGGTTAACTTATCTAAGAGAGATTAAACTATACAAGAGAGATTACCTATACAGAGAGGGGTTTACAATTAAGAGAGAAGAGCAGGTTACATCGCTAATAAAACGAGAGATATATGGTTACGCGAATGAAAGTTTCCTCAATATATTCTTAATATTATGCTGACTCTAAGACGGGAAAATGTATTCAAATAATTATGAAACTTCAGAAGCTTTGTTAAATGGGGAAATATTGGTCATTTTAAAAAAAAAAAAAATAACAGTTGAACTAGCGACGATATGTATGCGCAGTACACAGACGTACATGCACACCAGCAGAGTAGCAGTAATCTGTTGAACTGACCCTACCCTGGACACTTCCTCCAGCGGTGAAGTATCTGTTTGAACTTGACCGCCTAAAAGACCTGGAGCCATTTCTAGCAAAGGTAGAGTATCTGTTGAATGACGCTAACCCTGACCTTACTCCAGCAGGTAGAAGGGTATCTTGTTTGAACTGACCTAACCTCCGACTTAGCAGGTGAGTATTGTTTATTATGACGCTAACCCGACTCAGGAGGTAGAAGTATCTGTTGAACTGACCCCTACCCTGACCCCTTACGCTCGTGCAGCGGTAGAAGTATCTGTTAAACTGCCTAACCCTGATCTCCGCAGGGTAGACGAAGTATCTGTTGAACTGGACCACTAACCCTGACCTCCAGCAGGTAGAGTTATCTGTTAAACTGACACCTAAACCCCTAACCTCCAGCAGGTAGAAGTATCTGTAAACTGACCCTAACCCCGACTCCAGCAGGGTAGAAGTATCCTGTTAAAACTGACCCTACCGTACTCCCAGCAGGTAGAAGTTATTGTTGAACTGACCCTAACCCATGAGCCCCCAGCAGGTAGAAGTATCTGTTGACTGACCCTAACCCACGCAGGTGACAGTATCTGTTAAACTGACCCTAAACCCAGCAGGTCCTAAGTATGCTGTTAAACTGACCCTTCACCGAGCTCAGGCAGGTCAGAGTATGTGTTTGAAGCTTGAACCCTAACCCCTGACCCCCAGCAGGTAGAAAGTATCTGTTAAACTGACCTAACCTACCAGCAGTAGAAGTATCTGTTGAACTACCCTAACCCAGCTGACGGTAGAAGTATCTGTAAACTGACCTAACCCCAAGCACGGTAGAAGTATCTGTAATCGTAGCATTACCTCCAGCAGGTGAAGTATCTGTTAAACTGCACCCTGACCTCAGCAGGTAGAAGTATCTGTTAAAACTGACCCTACCTACCTTCAGCAGGTAGAAGTAATCTGTTTACTGACCCTAACCTGACCTCCAGCAGGTAGAAGTATTGTTAAACTGACCCTGACCTCCACAGGTAGAAGTATCTGTTGAAACTGACCCTAACCTGACTTACCCACAGGTAAGTATCTGTTACTGACCTTAACCCTACTACATCCAGCGGTAGAAGTATCTGTTTGACGCCCTAACCCGACTCCAGCAGGTAGAAGTATCTGTTAACTGCCCTAGACCTCTATCCAGCAGTAGAAAGTATCGTTAATGACCCTAACCCCTGACTAACTCACAGTAGAAGTGTTGTTGAACTGACCCACTACCCTTGACCTCCAGCAGGTAGAAGTATCTGTTGACTGACCCCTTAACCCCGCCTCCAGCACGGTAGAATGTATCTGTTAACTGACCCTAACCGCCAACCTCCAGCAGAGTAGAAGTATCTGTTAAATCTGACGAATACTGCCAGAGGTAGAGTATCCTGTTAACGTGACCCTAACTGACCCAGCAGTAGAAGTATTTGTTAAAACTGACCCCTAACACCAGCAGAGTAGAAGTATCTGTTAAAATGACCTACCCCTTACCTGCCAGCAGGTAGAAGTATCTGTTTAAACTGACCTGAAACCATTACCTCGCGACAGGTTAGAAGGTATCTGTTAAACTGACCCTCCTGACCTCCAGCAGGTAGAGTATCTGTTAAACTGACCCTTAACCCCTTAACCTCAGCCAGGTAGAGCAGTATCTGTTAAACTGACGCCCTGACTCCTAGCAGGTAGAAGTATCTGTTAAACTGCCACACTGTACTCCAGCAGGTAGAAGTATCTGTTAACTATGACGCCTAGACCGTGACCTCCGCAGTAGAAGTATCTGTTAAACTGCCTAACCTAACCTCCCAGTAGACATAGTCTGTTAAACTGCATGACCCTACGCCCCAGCTGTAGAAGTAGCTATTAAACTGAGCCCTGACCACTCCCCAGCAGTAGAAAGTATCTTTACTGACCCCTAACCAGCTACACTACTCAGAGGTTAGAAGTATCTGTTAACTGACCCCTAACCTGCAACAAGGTAGAAGATATCTGTTATAACTGACCCCTAGACCTAACCTCCCCAGCAGTAGACAGTATCTGTTAAACTGACGCCTGACCTTCTTCAGAAGCGATAGAGAGTACTGCTGTGAAAGCTGAGCACTCTTGT
>NW_019943161.1:71834-76688 GCF_002910315.2 Salvelinus sp. IW2-2015
TTGGTGTCCTCCAGTCCTTTCAGCTGGCGAGTGATGAACATGAAGATATCCTGAGAACAACAACCATGAACACACAACCATCAATAACCGCTAGAAGCAGTCTACAGATCAAACACGGATGTGTTACTTTAGGCTCACTAACTGTAGCTAAAGACAGAGTGAAGGGTCTAGGCTAGCCTTATTGTCTGTGGCGATCTCAATTGGCAAGAGTTGAGATCGTTGAGATCGCCAGCTGAAAATATTTTGGGGGGGGGGTGGGTTCCAGATTGTTCTGGCAAATTCTCACGTAGTAACTTCAATGGGAGGAAGGATGTTTGACATGGTTTTAACATTTGTATCACAAACCATTTTTGAGAATATCATGATGAAATCGGCCATTTTGAACCCTTTTACGTGCTTCCTGTAAGACAATATGATGTGTAAACCTCACATGATACAAACATCATCTTCGTGTCATTTAGGGCTGTCCCCGACGAAAGAAAAAACTTAGTCGACCGAGAGTCGTCTGTTCCTTCGACCAACATTTTAAAAACGTGTATTTGTTCCATATATAGACACACCTTGTTTGAATAAAATCAACTGTATGTAGGCTACTGAGCTTGTCTGATGCTTTAAGCACTGCAATTTAAAAATGAAGGCAAATTACTAAAGAGGGCGCCAGAGATCAATATACTCTAACCAGAAGAAATGAAATGCCTGTTCCAGACCCCCCTCCTCCCGCTGCCTGCTGCTGCTGGCCTTTGCATATTGTGCCGTTACGCTCATGAAGTACACCAGCGGTCGGCAACTTTTTCCATTTTGAGTGCCAAGTTATCATACCATTCATTTCTACTGACCTGCGTGCCAGTTATGATTTTCATATGCACATTTTCGTGGAACAGTTTATAATTATGTCTTCATTTCGCAAAATCAATGGCATTTGGTTAATCAAAATTCTATCTAAATAAAAATGATAAACACCCCAAAAAATAAAAAGTTACTTCTATTACCAACTATGTAAAAAATTGCCTATATAAAGCCAACAAATTAAAACATAGCAGCTTACAGGTAGAAAATATCCTGATAAAAATAAATATCCTATGAATCACATTGGCTACCCATGTGGCCTGTCTGCAGGGAACTGGAAACATTGCAGCAGCTATTGTATTAAACTTGGTCCTGCCGCAAACTTGTAACACTGTATAAAATATTCTGTTCCCTCAGAGGTTCCTGCTTCCGTGAGCTCTGGACAAACAGACACTGCTGTAGGCTATTTTGTGCACGGGATAAGACGTAATCAGGTAGGCCTATTTTATTAAGTTTCCACCGGATCACAGCATGCCACCCCCCCCCCCTTTCATGCTGAGTGGTAATCGAAAGGGAAAGAGCTGTAAAATGTACAATAGTTCTTCAATGCAGCCTTTCTCAATTGATGTAAAAACAGACTTTGTTTACTTGCTGTTTAAGGTGAAGAAAAACATTATTTGAGAAGCGCCACAGTGATGGTGAGTTAAGCCAATCAGAAATAGTATCAGTTCTCCATATGGACACGTTTATACATGTAGACCAGTCCTACTTCTATATAGGAGTCCTACTTCTATGTCCTTACTCAAGATTGACAGGAGCCATCCAAACAAAAAGATAACGAATAAATTGACAACTGGTTAATGGAATGAAATAAACCTAAACCTTTTTCCTCACACCGAGACAACGCGTCCGCTCCTACACAGAGACAACGCGTCCACTCCTACACAGAGACAACGCGTCAACTCCTACACAGAGACAAGCGTCCACTCTACACAGAGACAACGCGTCCACTCCTACACAGAGACAACGCGTCCTCTACACGGGCCACGGTCACTCACACAGAGACAACGCGTCCACTCCTATCACAAGACACAAACGCGTCCACTCCTACACAGAGACATCAGCGTCGCACTCTACACAGAGAACAACGCGTCCGCTTTACAGACTGCTCACAAGACAGGCCATCACAGAGCAACGCGTCAGCTCTAAACAGACGCTCGTCCTCCAGAGACAACGCGTCCATCTACGTAGCAACGCCAGAGACAACCGCGTCACTCCTACACAGAGACAACCGTCACTCCTCACAGAGACAACGCGTCTCCACTGCCTACAACAGAGATCACCCACTTACCGACGGCTCCACTCCTACACAGAGAACACCGCGTCCACTCCTACACAGAGGGAACAACACGCGGTCCACTCCGTACACCAGAGACACACGCGTCCACTCCTACAAGATGCAAAACGCGTACACTCCTACACAGAACACTTGCGTCCCAATCCTCACAGAGACAACACGCGTCCCACTCCTACACAGAAGAAATGCGTCACAGTCCTACAACAGAGACAAAGCGTCATCCACACAGAACAAGCTGTCCACTCCTACACGAAAAGCTCCAACCTAAGGCAACGCGTCATTACCAGGAACAGTTCCACTTCCTAAGAGCCAAACACGTGCCACTCACAATACAAACAAGTAAGTGTAGTAATAATAATTAATTTGAATGGCATTAAATGAACATTGTAGATCTAGAAGAAATTATGGGAATTAATCAGTAAATTAGTACTACTGGTGTGCTTGCCCCCGGGGCTTTACCACAAAGGATTAGTCCTATCATTTTAAAAACCATTATATTTGCCACTGCTCGACTAAATAAATATGACAAAGAACGAAACATGTGGTCAGCCTCGCTAGTATATTCGGCTCGAAGCTCCGAGTGGCCGGCAGCGGTCTAAGACGCTGCCATCTCAGTGCCAAAAGGGTCACTAACAGTCCCTGGTTCGAATCCAGGCTGAATCACCATCCGGCCCGTAGGATTGAGGATCCGAAATTGCCGGCATCGTCTTCGGGGTTTTTGGGCTGGTGTGTAGCCCGTCGTTGTACAGAAGTAGACATTTGGAAAATGGAATTTGTTATAACTAATATACTTCTTCAACCAGTAACATTCCAAGTGGCTTTACTGGTACTTTAAATGACTAAGACCGACCTGTCGGGTAATATCAACCAGAAATTGACACTAATAGGTCATTAACCAATCACAGCACTCCTTTAAGGATTGGCACATTCAGCAAGTCACCAGCAGAGGGATTTCTCTTTGACTCCATTTTCCCCCCCCAAATTCTCACTGTGTTGATGAAATGCGCGAACATTACCAAAGATTAGCAGCAGAGACACTCTGAAATGTGATAACTTGTAGAGTATATTGTTCCAAACAATATGTCTTAAAATGAACACAATCAATAAGGGTAGTTTGGAGATTAAACTTTATAATATTGAATAAAATGAATGCTTAAAACAAATCTATTCATACTCCATTTGTTAGAAGCACACTATGAGGAGTATAATGACAACAAGGTGTTGTCTGTATCATGTTGGTTCATAGCTCATAGGGTCTTACATGTATAGGTCTAAAAGGGCCCTAAAAACAGACACTTTCGTCATGATAAAAAAAAGGGGGGGGTTTAAAAAGCAAATGGTAAAAAGCTACTTCAAAATCCTTCCTCCCAATGAAGTTTCTTTGTGAAAATTGGCCAGACAATCGAGGAACCAAATATATTTGGTGGAATCATCCTAGTGATATCGAGGTTATCTTCAGTTTTCAGGTGATATGTATGGGAGAAAAGTTTAACGGGCGCTATTCCCGAGTTTAATCAGGTGATGGTGTGTGGTGGGGCCCTTTCAGTGTAGTTTTGGTTATTCCCTGTTCGTTGCTGAGGGGGCACGTTTAGACTTCTTCCCTTTTGAATAAAGAGATAACTGTCGGGTTTCCATCCCAACGACCGGGCGATCTCATCCGGCAGTCCTCAGGGCTACACGTAGGAGCGAACGTCCCTTGTCCAGGAGGTGCTTCAGGCTCGACAAAGTCGATTCGCCCATGACCAGTTCGGTCTCAGAAAGAGCCCTTAGGAACAATAGGTTACAGGTACAAACTCCTTCTCCCTTCCTCACTGACTTCTCGTTGTAGTCACCTTCACTTCTTTAGTGCACGCGACTTCCACTGTCTCTGATCCTAGGCCCATGTCCATTTTAGTAATCTCATCGACGTTTTCACCCTCACTAGCATCTCCTACCTACATGAGAGAGAGAGAGTGAGGCGTGGAATTCCCATTTGAATTGACTGCTCGACAGGTTGAGGTCGGTTTTAGTACGCTTCGTCGGCCAGTTATCTCGCGTCCGCTCCGGTCGGTTAGTTTGACTCTCTAGTTAGTAAATAATCTCGTTCAGATTTATGATCCATCTCTGTCGTTTAAGGGTATACTACTCCGTCGGGGTTAGGTAAACTTGCCTCCTCGCTCGGTCAGGTTAAAGTAATAAAGCCTTCCACAGTTTAAAGTAATCGTCCCCAGTTTAGGGTTATCTCTCGAGGTTAGTAATTCTCATCCATTTTAGGTAAGTGTACCCTCCGTTGAGTAATATAATCCAGTTAGTAAACGACTCCCATCACCATTATCCAGCTGTTGACTACTACTTATACTTCCTTCTTTTTCCCCTCCCCGTCTTGGAATATCGCCGTCCATGAGCAATCTTCACCGCACTCAGTCTATGCATAAACACACCTCACATCACTCCGGAGTTTTAGTAAAGAATCCTAACCATCAGTTGAAAGTAAATTTTCCTCGTAGGTTTCAGTTTAAAAGTCTAACAACTCTCCGCAAGTAAATTTAGTATATACTCACCAAGAGTTTCCTCCCAATGCTCAGTCTTAGTTAAATATATATTAATCCTGTATACTCTCAGTCGCCTTGTCCGCGGTTAGTTGTAACTAGTCTTTTTCTTCATTGTCCGTCTTGCATGGACGTGCTGCGCCTTGTAAGCGTATTCCGTCTCACCACAACTCCTCTCTACTA
>NW_019943161.1:80417-97356 GCF_002910315.2 Salvelinus sp. IW2-2015
AACATGTGGTCAGCCCTAGTATCATTCAGGCTCGAAGCTCCCGAGTGGCGCAGCGGTCTAAGACGCTGCATCTCAGTGCAAGAGGCGTCACTACAGTCCCTGGTTCGAATCCAGGCTGAATCACATCCGGCTGTGATTGGGAGTCCCAATTGGTCTGGCATCGTCTGGGTTTGGCTGGGTGTAGGCAATCATAGTAAGAATAACAATTTGTTCTTAACCGACTTGCCTAGTTGAAAAAAAAGTTACACGTCATACTCCTTATTGTGTGCTCTAACATATGGAGTATGTATAGATTCTGAAATACACATTAATTTATTCAACATCAAAAAAATCGCCTCAAAACAACCCTTTTGATTTTGCTTCTTTTATGTCTTTTTTTTTTAACATATTGGTTATAACTATATACTCTTCAAACACGTAACATTTCCAGAGTGGCTTTCTGGTACTTGTAATGATACGACCCTGTTTATACACAGAAATTGACACTATAGGTCATTAACCAATCACAGCACTCCTTTAAGGATTGCACATTCAGCAAGTCACCAGCAGAGGGAGTTCTCTTTGACTCCATTTTCCCATTCACTGTGTTGATGAATGCGCGTAACATTTATCATAACTTGAGAATTAGCAGAGAGCCCAGAGAGCCACACATGTGATGTACTTGTAGAGTATATTGTTCCAAACAATATGTCTTAAAATGAACAAAATCAATAAGGGTAGTTTGGAGATTAACATTTATAATATTGAATAAATGAATGCTTAAAACAAATCTATTCATACTCCATTTGTTAGAGCACACTATGAGGAGTATAATGACAACAAGGTGTTGTCTGTATCATGTCTGGTTCATAGCTCATAGGGTCTTACATGTATAGGTCTAAAAGGGCCTAAAAACAGACACTTTCGTCATGATAAAAAAAAAGGGGGGGGGGTTTAAAAAGCAAATGTAAAAAGCACTTCAAACATCCTTCCTCCCAATGAAGTTTCTATGTGAAAATTGCCAGAACAATCGAGACCAAATATATTTGGTGGAATCATCCTAGTGATATCGAGGTTCTCTTCAGTTTGTCAGGTGATATGTATGGAGAAGTTACCTTCAGTTTATCAGGTGATGTGTAGGGGGCCTCTGGGGCGTAGATCCTGAAAATGTCGGCCAAGCAGCAGGCCACTAGGAGGCGAACGTCCTTGTCAGGGTGCTTCAGGAAAAAGTCAGACGCCAGATGGAGAGCCAGGTTCAGGTACAACTCCTTCTCTTCCTCACTGTCCTGATCCATGTCCATGAACGTTTTCACCACCATCTACACACACAGAGAGAGCGAGAGAGGTGGATTCATTGATTGACTGACAGGTTGAGGTAAAGCTCCTTCTCTTCCTCCCCGTCTTGATCCATGTCCATGAACATCTTCACCACCATCACACATCAAACAATCAGGTAGTCAAACAATAAAATCACAGTCAATCTTTAGTATCCTGTATAAGGGCTTCTTCTCCATGGTCCGTCTAGCATGGGCCACAAATTCTACAGTTCAACTGAAAAAAAAGGAGGTCCAAGAACACATCCTTGCGGGACTCGAGTATCATAATACACGGTATAATAATAATAATCATAATGTAGGGCTATAGCAGGGCTGTTCAATTGCCAGAACACTTGTTTTTTTTCTTCCCCTTAGTATCTAATTGCACTCATCTCGTGTCCCAGGTCTGAATTAGTCCCTGATTAGAAGGAGATGAAAACCAAAAAAGTATTTAGGCCTTCCATTGAACAGTCCTGGCTATAGGGCTGTGGTAGGGCTAATAAATAGAGACATTACTGACCTTGAGTCGGCGGACCATCTCCTCCTTGGAGATGTTGCTGGAGATCTCCTTGACCCCCGGAGGGTAGGTGATCTTCCCATCGGCCGCTCGAGACTTAGAGAGAGCCATACTCCCAGCTCAGTACTCCTACACAGAGAGACACACAGAGACTTAGAGAGAGTCATACTCCCAGCTCAGTACTCCTACACAGAGACAGAGAGAGACACAGAGACTTAGAGAGAGTCATACTCCCAGATCAGTACTCCTACACAGAGACAGAGAGACACACAGAGACNAGAGACTTAGAGAGAGTCATACTCCCAGATCAGTACTCCTAGGGTGTAAGGATGCTAACAGTTAACCATTAATCGGTTAACAGCCAAAAATATATTTGACTAGTCATGCATACCAGTCTATAGGTCAATTTGCATAATTTTGTGGAATTAAATTRAAGTGTGTATTTTCTTTAGTCGTCATGCATCTTATTTACCCACAGTGCACAGCATACAGAACATAGTTTGAGGAACGGAATAGCCTATCACCTGTCAGACAGCGTGACAGCAGCTCCTCAAAACGCTGGTACTGGGAGTGAAAACATGCGCTTTGAAAACCCAGTCGTTGCGCAAACAAAAAACAATTCTAAATGGGATCGCATGTTAGAAATCGTTGATTGCCGCGAGTCACGACAAAGAAGAGCTATTTTTAGTTCTCGATCTCAACTCGTAATTCAAGCATGCTTCCCATTCGACATTCAGGTGCATAGGCTATAGTCCACGGTAGGCAGGACATCAGCGCTTCACCCACCACTTTACAATGTGAGGTTGAGGCAGTAGAATTGTTTAAAACCTGAACAATTTACTTTACTTCAAATAATGAGACATGTCTTAACTTGCTTCAAATGAGCCTTTACCATTATTAATAGAAACCTGGAGGCAATTATTCTATAAAGACTTCCTGGTTCCATTAAGTATTTCTCTCCTGTTCTATTGGTTTTCATATCAACTTTATTTCGTTGTCCAGAAGCCAAATGCACAATCCTAGTCAAATAGCAACACATCCGAGTGATATCAGCGACACACCCTAGTGATATCAGCGACACACCCTAGTGATATCAGCGACACACCCGAGTGATATCAGCGACACACCCTAGTGACATCAGCAACACATCCTACTGACATCAGCAACACATCCTACTGACATCAGCAACACATCCGAGTGACATCAGCAACACATCCGAGTGACATCAGCAACACATCCGAGTGACATCAGCAACACATCCGAGTGACATCAGCAACACATCCGAGTGATATCAGCAACACATCCTAGTGATATCAGCAACACATCCTAGTGATATCAGCAACACATCCTAGTGATATCAGCAACACATCCTAGTGATATCAGCAACAGCATCTGGTTGATCATGCCAACACTCCTGGTGATATCAGGCAACGACATCCATGGTAGATATCAAGCAACACATCCTGTGATATCATTTGCAACATTCCTGTGAATATCAGCAACAGCATGCCTACGTGATATCAGGCAACACTCTAGTGATATATCAGAACCATCCAATGTCACATCTAGTGATATCAGCAACACATCCTAGTGATATCAGCAACACCTATTCACTAAGTGATTTGCAAGCATCACACGTCCTAGTGATATCAGCAAACATCTAGTTGATATCAGCAACAATCCTAGTGATATCAGCAACACATCTAGTGATATAAGCAACACATCCTAGTGATATCAGAACAATCCTGTGATATAGCATCACATACTAGTGATATACAGCAACACATCCTAGTGATATCAGCAACACATCTAGTGATTATCAGCAACATATCCTGGTGATATCAGCACACACATCGATAGTGATATCAGCAACATCGTAGTGATTATCACAACACATCCTAGTGATATCAGCAACACATCCTGTCAATTAGCAACCATCTGTGATATCAGCAACACATCCTAGTGATATCAGCACACATCTCAGTGATATCAGCACACACCATCTTGATATCCGAGTCAACACATGCCTAGTGATAGTAGCAACATCATCCTGTCAAATTAGCAACAGCATCGATGTTTCATAATCTAGACACACATCCTATCAATTCAGCACACATTAGTCATCTAGCTCAATCACATCTAGCACAATTAGCAACTATTCAAACATCCTGATGTATAAGAACAACATCCTAGTGATATTAGTGAATCAGCAACACATCCGTTGTTTCCTAAACACCTGCATTAACTAGCTGTTTGGGGGTTTTAGGCTGGGTTGTCTGTACAAGCACTTCGATCGAGATATTAGCTGATGTACGAAGGGCTTATAAATAAAATGATATGATTGATTCTCGTGATATCAGCAACACATCTAGTGAAATATAGCAACAATCCTAGATGATATCAGCAACAACATCCTAGTGATATCAGCAACACATCCTGGTGATATCAGCAGACACATCTGGTGATATCAGCAACAATCCTGGTGATATCAGCAACAGACATCCGTAGTGGATATAGCACCACAATCTAGTGAGTATCAGCACACATCCTAGTGATATCAGCAACACATCTAGTGATATCAGCACACACATCCTAAGTGATATAGCAACACTCCTAGTGATATCAGAACACATCTAGTGATACAGAAACACATCCTAGGTGAATATAGCAAGCACATCCTAGTGATATCAGCAACACATCTAAGTAAATTAGCAACACATCCTAGTCAAAATAAGCAAACATGCCTAAGTCAATTAGCAACACTCTAGTCAATTGCACACTCTAGGATATCAACAACATCCTAGTGATATCAGGCACACATCCTAGTGATATCAGCAACACTCCTAGTGATATAGAACACTCCTAGTGATACAAGCAACACATCCTAGTGATATCAGCCAACAAATCCTGGTGATTCTAGGAACCACCATCCGGGATGGATAATTCACCAGCAGGGAACAAAACATCTCGTAGGTGATATTTGCATTGAAATACCAATAAGAGGCCGGATCTACCAAGGGTAGCTAGTGATTGTTTGTCCTGAGGAATGACCAAAGCACATTCTCTTATGCTGATAGTGAGTTAGGATGTTGTTGCTGAACAATACTCAGGCAAAATTGTGCTTTGGGATGTGAGAATATCATTAGCAACACATCCTAAGGTTATATGAGACATGTGTTTGCTCAGATATACTAGGAAATGTCACTGATCCCTATTGCTGCTATGATATACTATACAGGCAACTCGTACTATTTGTCTGGTATATGCTGATATCAGCAACTAAAATATCTCGTTTGAGCTTGGATATACTCAAGCTGCAAAGCGCATCATGTCTCGTGTGATATTTCAGTGCTCAGATACACATTCCTGGTGATAATCAAGCAGGAGTGAGGATGCTATCTAACTAGGTGTCATACTAGGATGTAGCACTGTGGCTGAATCATAACACTCATGGGATTGGTTATTGTAGCTGAACCACATCTAAGTGGATATCCACAACATGCTTTATGAAGAGTGATTATCGAGCAACACACCTAATCACACAGTCAGTGATATTAGCAGACACATCTAGTTGTCGTTAGAAAGAAGGGGAATCTAAGTTTGACAGAAATGGTTATGCTCTGTCACATATGGAATGGCCCCATAGTTCGTCTGTTTTAGACCTGTTGGTTTTCTAATGTTTTGTTAGCTTCAGTTTAAAGAGTTGCAGTGTTCAACGATAGGCTATAGTGAGTGCAGGTCAGCCTAAGTAGTGGCATGACGTGTGGACACGGTAAGTTCATGCAATCCCGCGAGTTGTGTGACACAGGTAAACAAAATCTGTCGTGTTGCCCCTGACATAGGCTGTTAATTCCTTAAATGGTTCGCCCGGTATGGCCAGTCAATTGTTATATAAGAATTGGTTCTATCTGAACTGCCTATGTCTTAAATAAAGTTACATTTAAAACATATTAGGTATTTGACTGTAAGCATCGATAGATAGGATAGGGTTTCTATTGGTTGCCAGGGTTCCATAAAAATGTGGCGCTACCTGGTGTATAGTATTTTCTAACTCTACATGAGGTAGTCATTTCGCATCTTGATGATACTTTTCTATCAACTTGTTGGACTCTTGGAATCACGCCTTGTAAGTTCAGTGGATATATGCGCCATTACAGTTTGAAATACGCCACGTTGCTCCGTCGTGGTCCACTACTAAGGTCGCCATCAGGTCGTGGCAGGTTGGCATGATCAGATGCTTAATAATAGCCATGCTCATGAAGGTATCGAAGGAATGCAGTAGATAACTTCAAAGAGGCAGGGAGTGGTCGGATCGAAGACAAGATGATGGGGAGTACAATGATCTGGCCGCCATTTGAATGTCCAGAGATGGTGAGCATCCATCAGTACTTAAATTGGAGAGAGGATTATGGCAGAGCAACTTAAGACTGTCATTCCCTACGAGAGGGCACTGGTTCCACAGGAATCTGAGCGAGGTCAGGGAGAAGCCGGGGTCCACGGAAGGGTGAACTCAAGAACCTCGGATTGGCGTAGGTCATAGACAGAGGTCCTCCCAGTTGTTCCTCGGTGATGGGTTGTAGTTAGACGAGATCACTTTCAGAGACAACATCTACTAGAAGCTTACAATCTCCCAAATTTCAGGTCCTTATATTTGCATTGTAGATATTAGGCCAGACATGGAACGCCTATGCACTAAGGTATTGCATAAGGTTCAACATGCCTAAATGCCACCAGGACGTCCACGTTGCGAGGAAACTTAATGGCACATCCACTACGCAGGTGATAGACACTTGGATGGTGGCGCAGAGCATGAAATGCTGTGGGATGTCTGTGGCGAGAGCAGTGACTGTGGAGAGATTCTAGATTCGACGTTAGAAATACTTAAAAGTTTAATAGAGATCCATGAAATTGAATATTCCTGTTCTCCAGAGCGGCTTCAGAAAGACATCAGTGGTGGGACCAAGTTCAATTCTTCTTAAATTGTGGACGACTTGACCACTATATAGTACACGCCAAGCTAATGTGGGCGCAGGATGTGTTGCTCGGGATCAAAGGTTCTGACTTTTGGAATATCGTCATTAAAATGGGTATTGTGGTGTAGATTTGAGGGGACAATAATCGGATTTGGATTCATTTTGTTATGAAATAAGGCTTGGATAAATTGTAACATTAGACTGTGAGTGGGAAAATTTAGGTTCAAGGTCTGATATTTCCGGGGCATTCAGGATGAAAAATTCAATTTACTGGCATTAGGAGATTAAGTAAGATAATTGGTAAGATTATGGAATCTTGTTGATGCTAGCATTGGCGGAAATTGGTTACACTGAACGCATTAGTTAGCTCGCTGGATAAGTGAAGTATTCGGAATGGAACAGTGTTTAGACATTAGATCAAAAATTGTCGAAGGACGCAAGATTGAGTGGCATGTGCGATAGAGTGCATGGACTATAGGAGGATGTCAGGTCTAGGGGTTTTTTTGTTTCGGTTATCTTGATCTCTTGCTCCTCGGATCATATGTCCAGATCCTTTATTGGGATTGTAGCTCAAAACAGTTTGGTTGCTTTTAAGCTGCAGATACAGATCAATGCACAATGTGAGTTGATTGTTATAGGGAGGACATATTGGAGGTGTATTGTGATGTTGGTGGCATTGGTGGAAAATAGCACACCTGAGTATTAAGAAGTTAATTGGTCCGGATATATTCACTCTAACGTAATGGTATTTTGCGTCGGAAAGATTAATAAAGAAGGGATATTTCTTCGGTTAGGCTGGAAGTACCCAAATCATGTATGTGTTTGGGAGCCTAGCCGAGAAAGTAGTGATCGATTGTTTCTACTGTGAGTTGTATTGTTTGGTCTGATTATTTATGCTTATAGTGACCGTGTGTTTGATCAATATTGCAAGGGCTACTTGTTCATGAAGGATAGTGTGGATCCTGGATTACTCAACATGAGGAATAGTCGTTTGTATGCTGCTAAATAATTCAACTAAGGAATGTGATATAGGTAAAGCATTGATCAAACAAGATCAGGCGTTTTCCCCTATAAGGATTATTTTTGTGTGGGACGTTAGGGATTGCTATACGACTATACGCAAGAGTATAAGTATAGGGGGTAGCCATGGGTAGTTCATGACGCTGGTGTATTGTGCTATTGGCTTTAGAGCTGTGAGAGATGGGGAAAATTTGGTAAACCTGAATGCAACAAATTATCAATAGCGGATTTGTAGATAGGTCTTAGATCCAATGACTCTATATCACTAGGATGTGTTTGCATGACCGAGGTAACTAGAGAAAAGATCAACATAGGATTCGTAGTTATTGCTGATGACAGCATACGGAGTCACTGCTTGGATGAGTGCTCTCGTGAATAATTCTGAACGAGAGTAGAGGTCTAGTTTGTCTGAGGAGCTTGTAATATCCGGTAACTGGATGTGTTGTGATGATCACCAGTTGGATGTGGTTGCTCCGCGTGAGTACACTAACCATGGGCGGATGTTGTGTGCGTGAGGTATCACAGGATGGTGGGTTAGTCGTGATATAACAGGATGTGTTGCTGCATATCAAAAGGATCGTGTCTCGAAATGCATCCGTTCCCTATAATGCACCAATTTTGCCCAGGGCCATAGGGTCTGGTCAAAAGTAGTGCACTATATAGGGAATAATGTGTGGTCAAAAGTAGTGCACTATATAGGGAATAGGGTGCGCCATAGGGCTCTGGTCAAATGTAGTGCACTATATAGGGAATAGGGTCTGGTCAAAAGTAGTGCACTATATAGGAATAGGGTGTGGTCAAAAGTAGTGCACTATATAAGAATAGGGTTCCATAGGGTCTGTTCAAAAGTAGTGCACTAGGGATAGGGTGCGCCATAGGCCCCTGGTCAAAAGTAGTGCACTATATAAAGAATAGGGTTCCATAGGGTCTGGTCAAAAGTAGTGCACTAGGGAATAGGGTGCGCCATAGGGCCCCTGGTCAAAAGTAGTGCACTATATAGGGATAGTGTACCATTTTAGATGCAGCCATGTCTCTTAGGACGATAGTGCTCACCAGAGAATCTCTCTCCGGAAAAAAGAGAGAAAGAACACATTTCAACCAGTCCAATAAACCAGCAACGCAAAGAGAAAACACACTGTCAGACAAAATGTCAAGCTCGGAGAGCCTGTGAAATATTGAACCAGGTAGGCTATTCTGAGTGTGAGGTCATGGTATTTTGGACAGTGTGTCTAGGCTGGTWGTGCTCGCCAGAAAATCCCTGTCCTCTTTCACGCTCCCATTCCATTATCAAGACTAGAGGTGTAAACGGTAAAACATTTAAAACAAAATTGGTATCCTTAACGTAAAGAAAAACGTTTATCGGAAAACTTTCTTTGGGGGGGGAGGGCTCGCCTGCTTTCTCTTTACTAATGATGCAAGGAGCGTGTGCTCAGTTTTCGGAGTAGAATATCCTAACCTATTCATTGATGATAGGCCCTGCTTCACTTAAGTTGAGAGACATTGCAAGCCAAGAAATTGCAAAATAGAGCATTCCATTGCGAGATACAGCTTTTGATTGCCGATAGATAGGCCTACTGCACGGTGGCCGACCTGCCTATACTGTGCCCCTCCCCTCTCTCTCYGTCCCTCGCTAGCTTGCCATGAAAGATCCGATTGTTTGCATTCTCAAAAGAACGGCAACTAATTAATCTCCCCGAGTTCCAAATATACTATAATATATTGTCCGGCCATAGTGACATAACGTCATTTTCAACACCATTTACTCCGGGGGTGCGTGCTACGCCACTGCTTATAACTAAATATAAAGTAAAGCATAACTATAAGAAATCTAAGATGTGTCAAATGATATCCAGCTCAGGGTTCCAGCTATGTATTCAGTTTGCTGACTCGCTAGCTAAGTGGCTAGATGTCAAGATCTTCTTGGTTACAGCAGAGATATTCAACCCCCTCCTGGATGAAGATCCCCGTTGCCTAAATGTACGTATAAACATTTTTGTTGAAAAAGCTCCCCATTTGTGTGCACTTCCTGTACCCCGTACGGTACAGAAACGGTCTGACTGTATGAAAATCTAGATGCCTCTCAACCGCATTATATACGGACAGTTCTCTGGACCCAGATTAAACCTATTCCTGGGTTAGAAAGCATGCCCAATGGAGAATCTCTATTGACAGTGTTTTCTGGTCCAGGAAAAGGTTTACCAGTAATCTGGAGTTCAGTACCAAATACCAGCCTGTTTCCTACATAGTCCTAGTGGGCCCTGGTCTAAAGTAGTGCACTATATAGGGAATAGGGCCCTGGTCTAAAGTAGTGCACTATATAGGGAATAGGGCCCTGGTCTAAAGTAGTGCACTATATAGGGAATAGGGCTCTGGTCTAAAGTAGTGCACTATATGTAGATGGGGAATAGGGCTCTGGTCTAAAGTAGTGCACTATATGGGGAATAGGGCTCGGTCTAAAGTAGTGCACTATATGGGGAATAGGGCTCTGGTCTTAAAGTAGTGCACTATAGGGAATAGGGCTCTGGTCTAAAGTATGCACTATATGGCTGGCGAATAGGGTGTCATTTGGGACGCACAGCCTGGGTCAGGGAAACCGTCCCTACTCCCTGGAGTTCTAGCAGCAGGGCCACATGGATTATGCAGGACAGTCATATTTCCCACAACATAACTGCATCAGTTACTTGCCTGTTAGCCTAAATCAGCTAGTTATACTTTACTGGTTAGTTATAGTTCTGGTTAGTTATACTTACCACCATATCATTCACCCCAGCAGCCAAATACCGCCAAGGCAACCAGAAATATGCTGCTGCACTGAGATTTTAACCACAACCACCCCCCTGCTTCAACAGGGGTAGCGCAGCCACCACCACCACACACACACACACACACACACACACACACACACACACACACACACACCACACACACACACACACACACACACACACACACACACACACCACACCAACACACACACACACAGTCCTGCCAGACTGTTCTGTCTCTGACCTCGATTCAACCCACAGCTGCTGCCAGAGAAGAACCCAATCCCTTATCAGCCTAGAGCAGGGCTGAGGGCATACTCAGCAACTTAGACCAGGGCTGAGACCAAGGCTGAGGGGCGTACTCAGCAACTTAGACCGAGCTGAGGACCAGGGCTGAGGGCGTACTCAGCAACTTAGACCAGGGCTGAGGACCAGGGCTGAGGGGCGTACTCAGCAACTTAGACCAGGCTGAGGACCAGGCTGAGGGCGTACTCAGCAATTTAGACCAGGCTGAGGACCAGGGCTGAGGGCTACTCAGCAACTAGACAGGACTGAGACAGGAGGGCGTACTCAGCAACTTAGACCAGGGGTGTTCTTTCAATGTACTGAAACACACAGAATGCTGCAGATAGAAATGTAATGTAGAGAGTTGAAATGATTCCCTATTCGACAGGAATCTGATCTATTCTACAGGAATCTGATCTATTCTACACAATATTCATTTCGTCAACAAAATAGTGCCAGAAATTATTGTCAAAACACCTATGATTTCAGTGGCAGTTGACAAGATGATAACTGCCTAAATAGAAACCAGAAAAAAAAAACGAAAACGAAAAAAGATCGTTCATTTCAATAATGAAACAAGAGCGACGATCCGTTACAAATCGGGATATTATTTTGCCGATATATCGTATCGTTTTGACAGTATTATATTTGCACTAGTTGGCTGTACGTTCACCAAAACGCAGTATTTTTTTTTGTTTGTTTTGAGAAAGACCATTATGGATTCTTTGAGGATGATGCAGATACCGATTTTTGGGGGTCAAGAAGCTAGATGGACGTTATTTTAAGCCGATATTCAAAATCATAAAATTAGAAAATGTTAATGACAAAATTTCCCAGAGACAGCCATGTGTACATTAATGCATCCATTTTAAAATCAAACAGTACAATTCACTTAGTTTTGACCATTCTAACTACATAGCGGTAATACATGTATTTGAATGGTAAATCTCTTGATAACCTGGTAAATCAAGATGACATAGGCCTGCACACAATACAGGTGAAGGCATATTCAACTTACTGATCTTGTTTTAGCTGATCAGTGGAGTCTATGTCACAGACTACAAACATCGTCTTTCATTTGGGACTTCCATTAGCCTACTGATCAACAACATTTACAAAGAAGCACCAGTCCAGCGCGGTCCTGTATGGAAGGACATCATATAGGCACTGCTGTTAGTTTGACAATATAAAATAACATCTATTCAATGCAAAAAGGGTCCAACGTAAAGTAACGTCATGACTTGTGATCACAGATGCTTATGAAACTAGTATTTTTTGTCATTTTCCATGATCAGGATTTTCTTTCTTCTTTCAGAGGTCAGGATGCATCTCTAAACAACTCAGCTGCCAGGACGACATTTGATTGGCTAGTTCAACTATCTGTCAAGAAATGGGTGGGTTGTAACTTGATCCTACCGCTACGATTGGATAGAGCAAGGCTCTAACTCTGCTCACTTTCACATCTGTCTCCACTGCTCATATCACTTGTGCCGTTTACTGCTACTGTTAGAGCTAGATCAAAAGGTGGTAACATTTCCTACCAAACCATAATGTGCATAATATCTAACAAAGGAGAGCGGACGCAGGAACAAAGCTGAAACGACGATGCACGTTCTGTCTGAATGACTCAAATCTGCCATAGTTTGTAGGTGAGAACGATAGTGTAGACCTACAGTTAAAGTCGGAAGTTTACATACACCTTAGCCAAATACATTTAAACTCAGTGTTTCACAATTCCTGACAATTTAATCCAAGTAACAATTCCCTGTCTAGGTCAGTTAGGATCACCACTTAATTTTAAGAATGTGAAATGTCAGAATAATAGTAGAGAGAATGATTTATTTCAGCTTTTATTTCTTTCATCACATTCCCAATGGGTCAGAAGTTTACATACACTCAAATAGTATTTGGTAGCATTGCCTTTAAATTGTTTAACTTGGTCAAATGTTTTGGGTAGCCTTCCACAAGCTTCCCACAATAAGTTGGGTGAATTTTGGCCCATCTCCTGAGAGCGGTGTAACTGATCAGGTTGTAGGCCTCCTTGCTCGCACACGCTTTTTCAGTTCTGCCCACAAATGTTCTATAGGAAGAGGTCAGGGCTTTGTGATGGCCACTCCAATACCTTGACGTTGTTGCCTTCAGCCATTTTGCCACAACTTTGGAAGTATGCTTGGGTCTTGTCCATTTGGAAGACCCATTTCCGACCAAGCTTTAACTTCCTGACTGATGTCTTGAGATGTTGCTTCAATATATCCACATAATTCTAAACTCATGAGCCATCTATTTTGTGACATGCCAGTCCCTCTGCAGCAAAGCACCCCACAACATGATGCTGCCACCCCACAACATGATGCTGCCACCCCCAACAGATGCCGCCACCCCTGCTTCACGTTGAGATGGTGTTCTTCGGCTTGCAAGCCTCCCCCTTTTTCCTCAAACATAACGATGGTCATTATGGCCAAACAGTTCTATTTTTGCTCATCAGAACAGAGGACATTTCTCCAAAAAGTACAATCTTTGTCCCATTGACAGTTGCAAACCGTAGTTTGGCTTTTTATGGCGGTTTTGGAACAGTGGCTTCTTCCTTGTTATGTCGATATAGACTCGTTTTACTGTGGATATAGATACTTTTGTACCCGCTTCTTCCAGCAACTTCACGCGGTCCTTTACTGTTGTTCTGGGATTGATTGGCACTTTTCACACCAAAGTACGTACATCTTTAGGAGAGAGAGTCGTCTCCTTCCTGAGCGGTATGGCAGCTGCCTGGTCCCATGGTATTTCTACTTGTGTACTATTGTTTGTACAGATGAACATGTACTTCAGGCGTTTGGAAATTGCTCCCAAGGATGAACCAGACTTGTGGTAGTCAAAAATTCTGAGGTCTTGGCTGAATTCTTTTGATTTTCCCATGATGTCAGACAAAGAGGCACTGAGTTTGAAGGTAGGCCTTGAAATACATCCACAGGTACACCTCCAATTGACTCAAATTATGTCAATTAGCCTATCAGAAGCTTCTAAAGCCATGACATTTTCTGGAATTTTCCAAGCTGTTTAAAGGCAAAGTCAACTTCATGTATGTAAACGTCTGACCCACTGGAATTGTGATACAGTGAAATAATCTGTCTGTAAACAATTTTGGAAAAATTACTTGCGTCATGCACAAAGTAATGTGTAACCGACTTGCCAAAACTAGAGTTTGTTAACAAGAAATTTGTGAGTGGTTGAAAAACGAGTTTTAATGACTCCAACCTAAGTGTATGTAAACTTCCAACTTCAACTGTACATCTGCATGTTGTTGCTATGTAGAGGGATTATCAGCAAAGCCGATAAAGGCCGTTAACCAAGACTAGAAAAGGTCAATATCGCCGCAATATCTCTCTTCGTCCCCTTTCCTCTCTCCCCTCCCCCATCTCCTCTATCCCTCCCACCCCTCTTCTTCCCTCTCCTCTCCCCCCTCTTCTCCCCCACCCTCCCTTCCTCTTCTCCCCCCTTCCTCTTCTTCCCCTCCTCCCCTCTCTCCCTTCTCCCACCCCTACCTCTCCTCTTACTAGAGGACCAAGGGTCTGAGTAAACAGTCATGAACCTCTCTCTAACCTAGACCAGATATCCACATTGACTTCACTCACTGGCATCAGTGACTTGCCAAGTTGCCAACTCTCCTCCTCTTTGTCTCTCCCTTTCTCCCCCCTCTTTCTCCTAACATTACAGTTGCTGGTGTGTTGTGTGTGTGTGTGTGTGTGTGTGTGGTTGGTGTGTGTGTGTGTGTGTGTTGTGTGTGTGTAAAACGCAGCATCATATGATGCAATATGCATCATAGCGGCTGTATTTCGAAAGTGATATCTCGAAAACTTGATTGCTGACATGCAAAATATTTTGGACTATCACAATGGACTAAAATAACAATGCCAACATACAGTTTTGGGTGGAGATTTCCTTTAACTGTGTCCCTGGAAACATGATAACCATGGTTACGATGGGTGGGGGGGGGGGTCTGTCTGCAAAAGAAAGAGGGGGAAGAAAGAAGAAGAAGAAAGGAGGGGGAGAGAGAGAGAGAAAGAATGAGGCGGGGTAGAGGGAGAATTGGCAACTTGGCAAGTCACTGATGCCAGTGAGTGAAGTCAATGTGCTTATCTGGAGGGAGCTTCTGGAGGAAAGGCAGCCGGGCATCATGCATTACAAAGAGACAGACTGTTACACTGCTGCAGTCAAGAGGGGAGAGATAGCAGAGAGGATCGGTGACTGAAGAAAGACAGGAGTATGAGTGAAAGGAGGGAGAGAGAATCTGAAAGGAGAGAGAGAGAGATCTCTGAAGGAGAGAGAGAGAGAGAGATCTCTGAAAGGAGAGAGAGAGAGAGAGATCTCTGAAAGGAGAGAGAGAGAGAGAGATCTCTGAAGGAGAGAGGGAGATCTCTAAAAGGAGAGAGAGAGAGAGATCTGAAAGGAGAGAGAGAGAGAGAGATCTCTGAAAGGAGAGGAGAGAAGAGAGATCCTGAAAGGAGAGAGAGAGAGAGAGATCTCTGAAGGAGAGAGGGAGATCTCTAAAAGGAGAGAGAGAGAGATCTCTAAAGGAGAGAGAGAGAGAGATCTCTAAAAGGAGAGAGAGAGAGAGATCTCAAAAGGGAGAGAGAGAGAGAAGAGATCTGAAAGGAGAGAGAAGAATCTCTGAAAGGGAGAGAGAGAGAGAGATCTCTGAAGGAAGAGAGAGAGAGAGAGATCTCTGAAGGAGAGAGAGAGATCTTCTGAAAGGAGAGAGAGAGAGATCTCTGAAAGGAGAGAGAGAGAGAGATCTCTGAAAGGAGAGAGGGAGATCTCTAAAAGGAGAGAGAGAGAGATCTCTAAAAGGAGAGAGAGAGAGAATCTCTAAAAGGAGAGAGAGAGAGAGAGAAGATCTGAAAGGAAGAGGGAGAGAGATCTCTGAAAGGAGAGAGAGAGGAGAGATCTCTGAGAAAGGAGAGAGAGAGAGAGAGAGATCTCTGGAAAGGAAGAGAGAGATCTCTGAAAGAGAGAGATCTCTGAAAGGAGGAGAGAGAGAGAGATCTCTGAAAGGAGAGAGAGAGAGAGATCTCTGAAAGGAGAGAGAGAGAGAGATCTCTGAAGAGAGAGAAGAGAGGAGAGAGAGAGAGAGAACTCTGAAAGGAAGAGAGAGAGAGATCTCTGAAAGGAGAGAGAGAGATCTCTGAAAGGAGAGAGAGAGATCTCTGAAAGGAGAGAGAGAACTGAAAAGGGGGGAATGTCAAGGTTGTGTTCAGCAAGGGTGTATTCTGTCGTAAAACGTTTTTCCTCAATTCCCGATTTGGAAGACAAGCAATGTCTTCTAAAGGTACATGGGAGATTCTCATGAAAACCCATTTTAAAACGTCTGTAGCACATTGAGTGACAAAACCATGATGCATCTGCAAAAAATCAACTATCATTCTGAGGACTAAGATGTCTAAGTTTCTTATTTTAAATACATTTTAGCCAGATTTTTTTTATTTTTTTATTATACATTTTTACCCCCAAATTCTCATAAAGAAATGCATCGTGATTGAATTCTTGGATCAATTATTTAAAAATGATGTTGCTGTGTTTTGTCTATAAAATCATTAAAATGCTATACTACTTTAAGTTTTATTAAACTGTAAACAGTATACGTACAACAATGTCTGTGGACATGTCTCATTACCATAACACTTTTTCACGTCCCTGTAAAAACTACATCTCATTACCATAACACTTTTAAGTTCCTGTAAAAACTCTAATGTTTTTAATAAAGTTTTATTCACCCATGATGCATCATCTAGAGCAGTAGAAGTCAATTTATTCGCCTATATATGACTTCGGAATGCAGTCCTTGTTGTCAAACATCACCTTTACCCCCCTGGACCGAAACTGATAAACTCAAACTAGGAAAAAGTCTGATTTTAATTTGATAATTGAAATTCAAAAATAAAAAGTTATGTTTAACTCGGGCTCCTGAGTGGCGCTGCGTCTAAGGACGCATTCCAGCGCTAGAGGCGTCACTACAGACACTCTGGTTCGATTCCAGGCTGTATCACAACCGGCCGTGATTGGAGATCCCATAGGGCGGCGCAATCTCTCTCT
>NW_019943161.1:97381-103808 GCF_002910315.2 Salvelinus sp. IW2-2015
GGTGTTGAATTGAGAAGAAAAATCGATTTGATTCATTTTAGAATAAGCTGTAACATAACAAAGTGTGGAAAAAGCTGGTCTGAATACTTTCCGAATGCACCGTATGAAAATCATTAGGCATAGAGATCAGTAAGAATGTAGAATAGATTGGTATTCCACATGAGAAAGGTTGTCGACCTACCAGAAGTTCAGAACAGTGACGACAGCAAAAACTGCGAAGGCCAGATGGAGCAGGAAGGAGATGGTTGGGTCAGGTCAGGGTTTTTTCTTCCGGTTATCTTGATCTCTTGCTCCCTCTAGTCATTGTCGTCTTATTTCATCAACACATGTGCTTAAAGCGTCAGACAAGATCAATGCACATGTAGTTGATTTTAATAAAGCACATAGGGTGTTTCTAGATGGAAAAATGCACGTTTTAAAATGTCTACCAATCGATTGGTCGAAAGTACAGACGACTTTCGGTTAGCCAATATTTTTGGAACAGCCCTAGAAGAGTGTGATTGTTTCTCTTGAGTTGTAATCGTCTATATTTGTATGACGTTGTATTTATAAATTGGTGTACAGGGCTACTTGTAGAAAGACTTTGGTCTCAATGGGACTCATGCTAAAATAAATGTGATATAAAGATTTCAAACAAGATCAGGCGTTTCCCCTAAGATTTTTGGGGAGTAGTGGCAACGATCCAAATTAATATAGGGGAAACCATGGTACTGAACTCTGGTTCTAATGTTAGCGTGGAGAGATGGGGAAAATGAAAAACCTAGCACAATTTCAAACGGGCTAAAGGCCTAAACCAATCCTATAAACCACAAAGGACTAGAGGAAACGTAACATCATACAGCATAGCATCAAGCTTGAGAGAGTCTCTGAAATATTGAACGAGGTAGGCTATTCTGAGAGACTGAGGTAATGGTACTTCGGACCATGCGCGATCCCAAACCCCGTTCCCTATAATGCACCAATTTTGCCCCAGTCGTCATGGGTCTGGTCAAAAGTAGTGCCATATATAGGGAATAGTGTCTGGTCAAAAGTAGTGCACTATATAAAGAATAGTTCCATAGGGTCTGGTCAAAAGTAGTGCACTTATATAGGGAATAGGCGTACCATTTTAGATGGCAGCCCATGTGTTTCTAGGACGATAGTGCTCACCAGAGAATTCTCTCTCTCCGGAAAAAAAGAGAGAAGAACACATTTCAACCAGTCCAATAAACCAGCAACGCAAAGAGAAAACACACTGTCAGACAAAATGTCAAGCTCGGAGAGCCTGTGAAATATTGAACCAGGTAGGCTATTCTGAGTGTGAGGTCATGGTATTTTGGACAGTGTGTCTAGGCTGGTTGCTCGCCAGAAAATCCCTGTCCTCTTTCACGCTCCCATTCCATTATCAAGACTAGAGGTGTAAACGAAAAACATTTAAAACAAAATTGGTATCCTTAACGTAAAGAAAAACGTTTATCGGAAAACTTTTTTTGGGGGGGGCTCGCCTGCTTTCTCTTTACTAAGATGCAAGGAGCGTGTGCTCAGTTTCGGAGTAGAATATCCTAACCTATTCATTGATGATAGGCCCTGCTTCACTTAAGTTGAGAGACATTGCAAGCCAAGAAATGCAAAATAGAGCATTCCATTGCGAGATACAGCTTTTGATTGCCGATAGAAGGCCTACTGCACGGTGGCCGACCTGCCTATACTGTGCCCTCCCCTCTCTCTCTGTCCCTCGCTAGCTTGCCATGAAAGATCCGATTGTTTGCATTCTCAAAAGAACGGCAACTAATTAATCTCCCCGAGTTCCAAATAACTAATCTTAGGAGACGAATCTAGCGAAATACGTTTCTTTTTCGAAGTCTCGGTATAACTTAATACTTTTTTAGGAGAGCGATCTGCAGCTCGAGATTATTTGATTAACAGTTCTGATGGACGTTGCCCACTCAGAACGGCATCCTTCAGACTGTAAAAATGTCCGTTAATGCGCTTCGGAAACATCGCCAGAGAAGTTTCGGTCGGAATTAAAAATCCGTAGCGTACCTTAAAATTAACTCATTGCGACCATAGTACATAACATCAGTCCGGCCACAGACATAGACATTGTCGCCATAGTGATATAACGGCATCCCCGCCATTAGTGACATAACGTCATTGTCCGGATAGTGACATAACCAGTCGCCATAGTGGACATTAACGTCATTTTCAACACCGTTACTCCGGGTGCGTGCTACGCCACTGCTTATAACTAAAATAAAGTAAAGTATAACTATAAGAAATCTAAGATGTGTCAAATGATATCCAGCTCAGGTTCCAGCTATGTATTTGTTGCTGACTCGCTAGCTAAGTGGCTAGATGTCAAGATCTTCTTGGTTACAGCAGAGATATTCAACCCCCTCCTGGATGAAGATCCCCGTTGCCTAAATGTACGTATAAACATTTTTGTTGAAAGCTCCCCATTTGTGTGCACTTCCTGTACCCCGTACGTACAGAAACGGTCTGACTGTATGAAAATCTAGATGCCTCTCAACCGCATTATATACGGACAGTTCTCTGGACCCAGATTAAACCTATTCCTGGGTTAGAAAGCATGCCCAATGGAGAATCTCTATTGACATGTTTTCTGGTCCAGGAAAAGGTTTACCAGTAATCTGGAGTTCCAAGTACAAATACCAGCCTGTTCCTACATAGTCCTATGGGCCTGGTCTAAAGTAGTGCACTATATGGGAAAGGCCCTGTCTAAAGTAGTGACTATATAGGGAATAGGGCCCTGTCTAAAGTAGTGTACTATATGGGAATAGGCCTTCTAAGTGTACTATATAGGGAAAGGCGTCTGGTCTAAAGTAGTGCACTATATAGGGGATGGCTCTGGTCTAAAGTAGTGCACGTATATGGGAATAGGGCTCTGCTAAGTAGTACTATATGAATACCTCTGGTCAAAATTAGTGCACTATATGGGGAATAGGCTCTGGTCTAAAGTAGTACTACTATATATGGAAGTGATCTCTGGTCTATAGTAGTGCACTATATGGAATAGGGCTCGGTCTAAAGTAGTGTACTAATGATAGGGAATAGGGCTCTGGTCTAAAGGTTTAGTGCACTTATATGGGGAATAGGGCTCTGGTCTATAGTAGTGCACTATATGGGATATAGGGCTCGTCTATAATGTACTGATAGAAATAGTACTCTCTAAAGTATGCACTATATGCTGGCGAATAGGGTGCCATTTGGACGCACAGCCGGTCAGGAAACCGTCCCTACTCCCTGGTGTTCTAGCAGCGCCACATGGATTATGCAGGACAGTCATATTCCCACAACATAATCGCTATCAGTTATACTTGCCTGTGTAGCCTAAATTCAGCTAGATATACTTACGTAGTCTCTAGATCCTTACCACCATATCATTCACCCCAGCAGCCAATACCGCCAAGGCAACCAGAAATATGCTGCTGCACTGAGATTTTAACCACAACCACCCCCCTGCTTCAACAGGGTAGCGCAGCACACACACACACACTCTCTCAGACACACACACAGTCTGCCAGACTGTTCTGTCTCTACCTCGTTTCAACCCACAGCTGCTGCCAGAGAAGAACCCCAATCCCTTATCAGCCTAGACCAGGGCTGAGGGGCCGTACTCAGCAATTTAGACCAGGCTGCTAGCCGACCACGGGCTGAGGGGCGTACTCAGCAATTTAGACCAGGGCTGGACCAGGCTGAGGGGCGTACTCAGCAATTTAGACCAGGGCTGGGGACCAGGGCTGAGGGGCGTACTCAGCAATTTAGACCAGGCTGGGGACCAGGGCTGAGGGCGTACTCAAGCAATTTAGACCAGTTGGCTTGAGCACCAGGGTCCACTCTGTCACGGTGGAACTGTTACTCAGCGCAACTTCTAGACTGACAAAGCACAGGTGCTTTTTCTCTTCACAAGTGTGTGTACCTGAAACACACAGAGAATGTGCGTCACAAGTACAGGGGTAGCACTATGTACAAATGCTACATGTTAGCAGTTGATATTGAAATTATGGAGTTACTCCAGCTCTTTCCACGTTCAGTGAATTTTATCTACCGTTCTACTCATGAGAACCTGACAGTACAAACCTGTCTACAAACACATAGTAATTGTTCACACTATTTCAGTCTATCGACAACTCAATATAAAAGAGGTCAGAAATAGAGTTTGTACATAAAACACCAATTTTTTCTTATATGAAACCAATATGTCACCAAACAAACAACGACAGGAATCACCAGTCGGACATTGACGAAACGATGATAGACTGACCTAAATAGACCCAGAACAAAAAAAAAACGAAAACCGAAAAAGATTATACTTATTTCAATTAATTGCCGATTACAAATGGGATATTATTTTTGCCCTATATATGCATATCGTTTTGAACAGTATCATCAGTATTATATTTGCACTAGTTGGCACTAAGATGGCTGTACGTTTCACCAAAAACGCACAGTATTTTTTTTGTTCGTTGTTGAGAAAGACCATTATGATTGGTTTAGGATTGATGCAATACCGATTTTCTTTTTTGGGGGTCAAGAAGCTAGATGGACGTTATTTTAAGCCGATATTCAAAATCATAAAATTAGAAAATGTTAATGACAAAATTTCCCAGAGACAGCCATGTGTACATTAATGCATCCATTTTAAAATCAAACAGTACAATTCACTTAGTTTTGACCATTCTAACTACATAGCGGTAATACATGTATTTGAATGGTAAATCTCTTGATAACCTGGGTAAATCAAGATGACATAGGCCTGCACACAATACAGGTGAAGGCATATTCAACTTACTGATCTTGTTTTAGCTGATCAGTGGAGTCTATGGTGCCACAGACTACAAACATCGGTCTTTCATTTGGGACTTCCATTAGCCTACTGATCAACAACATTTACAAAGAAGCACCAGTCCAGCGGGTCCTGTATGGAAGGACATCATATAGGCACTGCTGTTAGTTTGACAATATAAAATAACATCTATTCAATGCAAAAATGGGTCCAACGTAAAGTAACGTCATGACTTGTGATCACAGATGCTTATGAAACTAGTATTTTTTTGTCATTTTCCATGATCAGGATTTTCTTTCTTTCTTTCAGAGGTCAGGATGCATCTCTAAACAACTCAGCTGCCAGGACGACATTTGATTGGCTAGTTCAACTATCTGTCAAGAAATGGGTGGGTTGTAACTTGATCCTACYGCTACGATTGGATAGAGCAAGGCTCTAACTCTGCTCACTTTCACATCYGTCTCCACTGCTCATATCACTTGGTGCCGTTTACTGCTACTGTTAGAGCTAGATCAAAAGGTGGTAACATTTCCTACCAAACCATAAATGTGCATAATATCTAACAAAGGAGAGCGGACGCAGGAACAAAGCTGAAACGACGATGCACGTTCTGTCTGAATGACTCAAATCTGCCCATAGTTTGTAGGTGAGAACGATAGTGTAGACCTACAGTTAAAGTCGGAAGTTTACATACACCTTAGCCAAATACATTTAAACTCAGTGTTTCACAATTCMTGAMATTTAATCCAAGTAAMAATTCCCTGTCTTAGGTCAGTTAGGATCACCACTTAATTTTAAGAATGTGAAATGTCAGAATAATAGTAGAGAGAATGATTTATTTCAGCTTTTATTTCTTTCATCACATTCCCAATGGGTCAGAAGTTTACATACACTCAAATAGTATTTGGTAGCATTGCCTTTAAATTGTTTAACTTGGGTCAAATGTTTTGGGTAGCCTTCCACAAGCTTCCCACAATAAGTTGGGTGAAAAAGAAAGGCTGTGTGAAGATGCTGGAAGAACGGGTACAAAAGTATCTATATCCACAGTAAAACGAGTCCTATATCGACATAACAAGGAAGGCCACTGTTCCAAACGCCGCCATAAAAAAGCCAAACTACGGTTTGCAACTGTACATGGGACAAAGATTGTACTTTTTGGAGAAATGTCCTCTGTTCTGATGAAGCAAAAATAGAACTGTTTGGCCATAATGCCATCGTTATGTTTGGAGGAAAAAGGGGAGGCTTGCAAGCCGAAGAACACCATCTCAACGTGAAGCACGGGGGTGGCAGCATCATGTTGTGGGGGTGGCTTTGCTCAAGAGGGCTGGTGCGCTTCACAAAATAGATGGCTCATGAGTTTTAAAAATGATGTGGATATATTGAAGCAACATCTCAAGACATCAGTCAGGAAGTTAAAGCTTGGTCGCAAATGGGTCTTCCAAATGGACAACGACCCAAGCATACTTCCAAAGTTGTGGCAAAATGGCTTAAGACACAAAGTCAAGGTATTGGAGTGGCCATCACAAAGCCCTGACCTCTATCCTATAGAACATTTGTGGCAGAACTGAAAAAGCGTTGCGAGCAAGGAGGCCTACCAACCTGACTCAGTTACACCAGCTCTTCAGAGGAATGGGCCAAAAC